>NC_133413.1:115662500-115732500 GCF_049350105.2 Macaca mulatta
GACTTTCTCATCCATGTTATTTCAGCTAGTTGAGGCCTTGCTATTCAAGAACTAATTAGCTCTTTTTTCAAATGATTTTTAAAAAAGAAATGAAAGTCTAATTAGCCATTTCACTATTAGTTGTTACCACTGGAAAAAGTTTTGAGAGGAGAAGATTAAACCTAACACTCTAGCTAAAATGAAGGATTTGGGACTAGAGTATGGATTTCTAGTATCGATGTTTTTGTTCTTCCCCATAACCAAGGCAAATCAACAATGGACTTGTCAGTTGCATTTTAATCACACCCTATTTAAATATGTAACTTTTCCTCACAAGATATTAAGTGAATAAACTAATTTTATTTATTCTACATTCTGTAATTTTTACATTTCAAGAAAACACCTTCCCAGATGAACTTTCCTTGAAAATAACTTAATGTGTATTCAAGTTTTAAATACAGTGATACCATTTAGAGAAAATTTTTTGATGTTTGGCTAAACTGTGTGAAGAATATAGCATTAGATTTGTATGGGAATAAGAAATATTTTTCAAAAGTAGCTTCCTTTCTTAAATGTAATCTTTGTTCACTAAAAGGTATGAGTGGATATGTTAACTTTGGAGTTCTTATCCTCTAAGTCATATTCCCTTGGATTCTTTGTTACCTTCCCAATTCCAAAGGACTAGTAGGACATTTCAGAGAAACACTGCAGATGTTTTTGAAACCCGGTCTAACTCAACACCTGCCACTGTGTAAAATTATCAGTTCATTCTCTCACCAAACGAATAGCAGCAAAAGTCTGTTATTTCAGTCCAGAGAATGTGTTTTCACCATAGATAAAGAGGTAAGTATGTATCATTTAATACGGTTACATTTTTAAAAGCTGAAATACAATTAAATTAATAAGCTCAGATATGGCAATATTTGGCATTCTGGAAAGAACTATCTCTTTAAAGGTATTAGCATAAAGATAGCACATTTGTTTATTATGCTTCCAAATCAGCTCCTAGTATCTCTGCCACAGGTAACAATTGACTTTTCAGGCTTCAAGTTAATAGCCTTGTCTCTTGCTTGTAGGGATCAATATTAGTATTAATTAATCACCATTATCGGCACTAGGATCTGGTTCTATTTGTTGTTACATCAGCAAAATATCAATATAGAAAGTGGACTCTCTGATCGTCATGGCAACTTCATCTCTTGGGTCAAAGAAAGTTTATCTTATCTGTGCATAGAGAGTGGCAAACTGTTTAGGGATCTAGTTTGAACTCTAAGAACATTGATTTAGTTTTTGTTTGCGAATAGAGGCTGAATTCCAATCACAAGGGATAGGTAAGATTTAAATATTAATGCCGAGAGGCTTGTCTGAGAGGGTGTCATACCATTACTGTCAGGCCGTCTTTTTGAGATGACAAAAAGGTAAAGAAGAATTGTCTAGTCAGGATTATTGAAAGCTTTAGTAATTTGTGCTTTTGAGAAATACTTTTAAAAATGAATATGTGATTATCATTAGGTAGAATTGGTTTTGGTGAAGATTTCACATGTTAAAATAAAACTATTTTATTATTCTTTAAAATAGTTAAAGAATAGTTAAAAGAGAAAAACTATTCTTTTTTCTCTTTAATTTCTTCTTTCCTAGTCTCTTATTAATATCAACTCTATTTAAAAAGTAACTTTGAAGACTAGTTTTGCCTCACGATGAGTGTGAGGTAACTAGTCCTATGTCTACAGTGAGAGAGTTTTGCTATTTATTTTCAAGTCCAAGGAAGAAATTTATCTGAGGATATTTTAATATTAGCAAATACTTATTGCTAATAAGGAAAATCCTAAACAATAAGGTGAAGGAATAAATGTCTTTGAAGAATGCTTACAAATATAATAAAAGACCATAGGTTTCTAAAACCAGGAAACAAAATACACACTATTTTGCAGATATTCCTCAGATATGCTGATTACTTCAAATGAGCATTTGTTTGATCAGATCATTGGAAATTAGTCTTTAAAAAAAAGTTATGCCAGAGGGTAAAAGCTCGATTTAGGAATGATGCCTTAAATATTCTATGGGTAAAAGCTAGATTTAGGAATGATGCCTTAAATATTCTATGGGTAAAAGCTAGATTTAGGAATGATGCCTTAAATATTCTACTTTTCTTTTAGGATTATGGGCACTAAATACACTTAAATGTTTGTAGATTGGGGAACTCTATATGCAACGTATGCTTTTGGAGACTTAAAAAAATGAATGTTCAGTGCCTGATGGCTATAACCAATGCCACATAATTATTCATTCCAAGCATTGTCTGTAGGGTAGCTAAAAACTCTTTATATAGCCTGCAAGGTAATGCTATTTATTATTTAATATTCTGGTAGTGTTCCCATGTATGTAAAGCAAGGAATATACTAATAAGAGACACTAATATAATAGTTAATATTAAGTACACTTTCATGTCATCTGGTCATGTGCCACTAACTGCTTAGTTTTATTTATTTGTGAAAGTGCTCTCCTTTGAATTGCTAGAAGCTGTTGAATGCTGTTAGTCTGATGTTTTCATGTAGGTGACTTGGCTGTTGCTAATGTCAGATTTATCATAAACAACTCATAAATATATATAAAATAAGCTATACATAGACTATCACAAAATATATAAATTTAATATCCCACACAAGGCTGTAACAACTAGTTTTTGTGTAGGCCACTAAAATGCTATATTTTAATTAGTGTTTAAATTTTAAAACGAATTTAAAAATTATTTTTAAATGGGCCTTTATTAGAAGATATAGTTAATGTTAGTTGTCAGTTGATTTCTTTCTTAGAAAAATAAATTATTTGGATGATATGAATTATTCTAATCCACATTTGGAAAACTTTTGTGGGCCTTCTTTTACTGAGAGAGAAAAATATATTTTTTAAGCTAGTTGACATCTGTATGATATTGTGTAGGAAGATTTCTTGCAAGTGTAAGTTAATTTACATAGATTTTTTTCAGTAATAATCTCTAAAATTGTTTTATTTTTCACAAAATTTGCAAAATTTTAAAAATATTAATAGAGTGAAGAATTAATTACAAAATTTAGACTTAGGGGAAAACTTTTTAAAAATTTTCTGTTAATATGGAACTTTAAACTTTTAATTTCTGTATTAATTACTCCTTTGGAATATTGAACAATGGTATACTCTTGAAGAAAAACTGTATTCGCTTCACTGTGGTATATCCTGAAATTATTGGGAGCCTGCAGTAAATTGAGGAATAGAAGATGAAAAATAGTGAATTGACAAGTCTTCAAGTTCAATTGAGGGCCACAGTTCTCTTACTCTATGCAGAAAAATAGCTAAAAATCATGTATTTCAAAGTATTTTCAAATAATGATGAAATAGAAATTGTAAATAGCAAATATGCTCAGTTTTGTGCATTTTCACTTTGCATACTACATTAAGATTACCTAATTTGGAAGAGTGACTTTAAAGCTTAACACACAATTCGACTGAAAGTTCTGATTATTTATAATTAACTGACAAAATCTGTCGTAGATTAATTTTAGCATATTTGGTATTCAAGAAAAGTTTTACATTTATTTTTTATTACTTACAATAGCATAAAAGGGCTCCCCCCCCCCATATTTCTAGTAGAAGCTTGTTTAATTTCCCATATCTAATGTCTCCTAAAGGTAAATGCCATGGACTGGTAAGCCTTCGTGCTCCTTGTGTGTGCTGAGAAGTTCAAAGGCATTTGTGTTTTTTTTTTTCTTTTTAATAAAACCCTGTGAATTCAGTGGGGATCATTTGGAATGATGTGTTTCTCACTATATACAAATTATTTTCATGGTGTGCATTTTCATCCATGGCAAATATATCAGTGTAATACCTCGTGATGTTATATAGCCCATACTTACATGATTAAGGTATGCATTTAATTGTATACATTCTGTGGAGAAAATTTATGCTGTTTTTAAATGCTTTTCAATATATAGCTCAGTGAATGTATTATTGGGAGATGGATGTATATTGACAACATTACCTATTAATGGAATGCTTATATTAGTCATCAAGCTTGTTATTTTGATTTTTAAGAAAAATCTAAAAGTTTAATTTCTCCTTGAAGAAAAACAACAAAGGGAGGCAAGAAGACAGTTACTAATGCCAACATAGAATGCTTATATCCACAAAATATATGTATATTTTATTCTTCTTGTTTTTGTGTAGAAATTATAGAACAAATATCTGCTTTGAATTTGAAAATTTCAAATTTGTAATCTGTGTCATAATTGTCTTCTTACCTCCACTATTTATGTATAGCAGTATATTCTGGACTATGCCATTAAAGTAGGAAGCCAGCTAACATAGATTTGGCAACAGCATTGAAGGTTTAAACATGTTTTTTCCAAGACTGTTGTCAATATAAATAGATTAAACGACTTTTAATTTTCTAAGTCATTTTTCTTTATTTAGGATAAAACTGTCTGAATTTGTATTGTGCACACTTACCAATCAGTTCTTCTTTCTCTTCTTGAAGTGACATTCTCAAATTCCCATTTTGGTAGCCTTTCTGCTTACGATGACATAAAAATAACCAGATTTTCCAATGCTGTTTGACTTGCATATAAGTACTCTTGCGTTTTTTGGAAATATTGGGCCTCCCACCTCCAAATGAAGATTCAGTGTGCAGGGGAGACTGACCAACCTGGGACTTGAGTGAATCTGAAATATTCAAGTGTTCATTTGCAAATATATTAGGTAGCTGCTAAAAATATCACCCCACTTCTTAACAATGTGCATCTTGGACAAACAGGCGCATATTTTGTCATCAAGTTGCTTAAGCTTCTGAAGTCAGGGCTACAACTGGGTCAGATGATAAGATGAGCACAACAGAGAAACGAAGAGAGCGTCTGATAAAACCTGATTGATTGATGTCTGGCTTCCCCACCATCACAGGCAGTTGACAGTTAGTTTGGGATCAGATGATTTGGCTTTTGCGATAGAAGATGGGGCCTGCTAGGCAAGCCTGAAGGACAAAAAGGTCAGTTTCTGTGTAGTGTCAAGTAATGTCGAGCTCCCACAAGGTGGGACATTATTAATATTTCATTCTCTCTCTTTTAGGTCCAGGCCCTAACATTTGATAGTCATTTAAAGGCATGAAGATTCAGTCTACAAACAGAAATGTATGACTAGTTCCCTGTTAATTTAATTTAATGATTTTACTTTGTTGATATCATAAAGGATGAGGGTATATGCTCATTTCATAACTAAATCATATTTCATATGATACTTCACAATATATAATGACTTTTTGCATATTTTGTTATAATCTCATGAGGTAAAGAGCTACAAAAGATCATAGCACTTAACCTGGCCAAATTTAATATTAAAAAAAACTTTTTGAAGAAATATAGGTTTTCTGGGGTGAAAAATTACTTCATAAATTAATCTAGAGTTATCAGTCCAGCTACTTGGGAATTATAGGTTCTGAGAAGCTTAGGTTAAAAAATATTCTCGTGCATGACACAGACATGTCAGAGTTTGGGGAAACCTTGGTTGGCACAATGGGAGAACTTTGTATAGATCCATAGTTAGTGAATGATTGTGCTAAAATTTGCTGAACTTGAATCTTGTTGGTTGGTGATGGGATTATTAGAATGTTTCCTTGCATTTTAATAATGGAAATCTCCAAATTCTTGACACACATTCAAATCACCTTTAAAAATCTATATTTGCTTGTTTTTTTGCTGTGATAGAAAAATGTTGTAGAGCACTTCTGAATTTGAACATAATTAACAGGATAAATGTTCTCAGAAAGAAAGGAGGAAGGCAAGCAGGCAGGCTGGCAGGCATAAAGTAGAATAGCTAGTTTTAGAATAAAATGGTTGCCAGTGTTATCCATAAAAATTAGTACCACTGTGACAGAATTGGAATTTGGACAGCCTGGATTTGAATTTAGATTTAGGACAGTTTGATACTCTCTAGAAATCCTCTATGATGTATCGTTTTTCTCTGAGTTTTGAGGGTCAGATCTCCAAAGGACAGTTGGGTCTCAGCTAATGCTGTAGGCTTAATATCAAGAAGATGAATTCTGCAAGGTGCCGTATTGCTGATAGTATAAGTGGAATACTGCCTGAAAACACTTGTGCCAGAACCTGAAGTGGTACTCATGATAAGTCATCAGGCAAGGTGAACCGATCACCATTTCAGCAGTAATTAGTAATAGGTCCAAGAAAAGTGCATAAGAAAATGACCTAAATTCTTACTCTTCTATATAAATTTATATGGAACAAAACAATTTATGTCTATATATATATATATACACGCACATATATATATGTGTGTGTGTGTGTGTGTGTGTGTTTCAGGAATAGTGAGGAATCAATAAAGTTATGGTTCCAAAAACTTTTGCAGAAAAGATGGTTCAGGGAAATGGTGCTGACCTTTACTGATCCTGTTCTGATGGTCACATTGCTGATGGGAGTCTGGTAGTATTATTTATTGATGGTAGCTAATAATGGTCAATAATTTTGTTACATGAGAGAAAAGAGAAAACAATTGAATTTTTATTGTAAAATCGCTGTGTAAGTCTGTGATACATTTTTCAGTTTTACAGTTAAAATAATTTAAGACAGTGTCACAATTGTCGAATGCCAATTGCTTGGATAGTATTTCAGTTTTTGTGTGTGTATCTGTGAGCAGCTCTCTAAAGGTTAATAACCTGTTTTTTGGTGTTCACACACACACTTAATATTATAGAATATCTAATACTTCGTGTTCAACCTTTTTCTCCCATTATTATTTTGTTTGTTGTTTCTTTTGTTATTCCGTCTGGTTTTGAACCAGATGGAATATATATATATATATATGGTTATGTAATAAATAATTATGATCAACAGTTCTTACAAATGGAAAAAAAGAATCAAGGAGCTGGCCAGCTAGACTGCAATTCCATGATTAATCCTCCAGATTCAGAAACCTCATTTAAGAAAGAGTATGAGTTTGGGATGCAGTGGCTGGACTGATGAGTCTGACATTCTCTTTGATGTTCTTTGACTCTTGGTTTGGAAGTTTTCATTTTGAAGAAATAAGAACAGGGAGGTTCAGTTATGGGATGTTACTAGGGCCTGTGTTAGGGGATTTGTTGTTTCTATACTGTGGTTAGTACCAGTGTACTTTATGTGGAGAAATAATCTCATGTATTACAGGAGATGAAACAGATGTTAACAGCATATTGTGCCTACTGTCATAAGAAAGGAACATTATTACATTTTGAATGACAGATTTTTAGGTTAGGGTCTATAGGCTTTGAAGAGTTTGTGAATATCCACACATTTAATGAAAAATTTTATGTATTCATGAATTTTTCTAGGAAATGGTTTTCATGAACTTCTCAATGGGCTTTACAGCCCTATCAAAACTTTAAGAGGACTCTAAAGAATTGCTATATAGAAATCTATATGATCACTTGTTACATTTTAAAAAGTAACAATATAAAATAGGAACAGTTTCATTTTTATTTGCCAAAATTATTTTTTTTTCAAAAACATAAAGTCAAGTCATATCACTTCACCGCTCTTCCAGTGGACATCCCTTTGCAAATTAATACCTAAACTTTTGATCATGGACTACCAGATCCTCCATGATCTGTTCCTTATCTCTGACCTGATCACTAAGCATACTATTGTTTTATAGCACTTCCTTACCCAACTCCTACCCATAAACCACTTGCACTCACTACATTTTATCTTTATGGGTCTTTGTTCTGTTCCGTAATCATGCCAAGCTGCCTGTCTTCCTGTTCTTTTCCTAGATTTCCATATGGCTGGCTTCTCATTCACTTCTTACTTCACATGTCAATTCTTCAGAAAGGTCTCTTTTAGCCTTTGCATTTGAAGTTGCCTCAGTTTGCTCTACAGACCATAACTTATGTATTTGTTAGATTATTTACTTGTTTATTAGGTGACTTTTTACTAGAATGTAAGCTCATTGGGTGTGTGACCTAGTCTTGTTCACTTCTGTAACTACAGTTGCTAGAAGAATACCAGGCACACAGCAGATACTAAAGAGTATTAGATTAA
Organism: Macaca mulatta; assembly: GCF_049350105.2. NCBI lineage: Eukaryota > Metazoa > Chordata > Mammalia > Primates > Cercopithecidae > Macaca > Macaca mulatta. The sequence goes on from NC_133413.1 coordinate 115,670,534, forward strand.
TGAATGAATGAAAATTTGTTTTAAAAACCCACATAATTTCCTGTGATATATTTTTAAACAATTTTGCCCCAAGAAAAAATTGTTACCCATGTGTGTTAAATTTAACTAAAATGAAAATGTCATTTAATATTCAATAAACAAACATATAGTAAGTACTAATTTTGTGTAGCATGTTAAGCCATGAGGTTGGGGCAGATACAGACTATGGTCTCTCCCTTCAAGTGGTGCATTAAATAGTAATTACACTATGATTTAATCGTGATAGATAGAGATATAAAGTGATGTGGGCATTGGGGTTCATAAGTGAGTCAGGTTAAGCCTCTAGGATGAGGTCCTATTTCAACTGGGTATTGAAGGAGGAGTGGGAGATTTAGCCATCACAAGAGGGAATTGTATCCTGGCAGAAACAATAGCTCAACCAAGAGCAGAAAAGCATTAAGGAGCATGGCATTTTCCAGGTCCAGTGAATAGTTGTGGCCAAAGATGAAACTATGTGAGTGACAGAGAATGCATCTTGAGAGCTGATTTCGGGCCAAATTTTTAAAGGGCTTTGTGTGCCGTGTTGAAGAACTTGAACTCATCCTTTAGGTAATTGATGATCATTGCAGATTTTGAAAAATAGAGCCTGACCAGTGTATTTTGTATTTGCTCGATAATTGCATGGTCCTACCAAATTCCAATTTGGAAATGGAAGAGAACAAAACAAAACAAAACAACCACAACAACAAAAACCTTTGAGCTAACAACGGGCTTCAGTTAACTTTCATTTTGTGAAATTTAACAATTATTGCTATGTCGAATTCAACCTTAGACCTTCTGTGCTGCCCTCTAACTTTTAGATACGGATTTCATAACAACATGGTAGCTGATGGCTAAAACCATCCCTCAGTGCTTTCAGTAGTTTAGTTTGAATATTTTATTGAGGCTAGACAACACATGCAAAAATAAATGAACAGAGCATATCTTTTTAATTGAATCTGTTTGTGCTTAACTCATGAGATTGTCTTTGGTAGTAGCTTTCCATTCATTCATATGCATTAGCCTAGTTTTATAGCTGCCTATCAAGAGGTAAAAATATTCACTAGCAAGTGGGCAAAGTAATTGTTACTGGGATTGCCAATTGTTGCAACCTCTTTGAAAGACAATCTGGCATGTTATAGCAATTAAAATTGCATGTATACTCTCTGACCCAGCAATTCTACATATCCCATAGAAACCCTCATACGTGTGCTCATTACAGCCTGGTTTCTAATAGCAAAAAATTAGAGGTCCTAAATGTCCATGAATAGGGGATGGGTTAAATAAAATTATGATATAACCTTCTCATGTGTTGTAAAGGATAAGACAAATGTGTTCATGTTGATGTGGAAATATCTCAAAGACTTGTAAAATGAAAAAAAATCAGTATGGCATGCACCTATTTGTAGTGTTTTTGAAAAGAAAAATGAATAGATATTAGATATATTTTTCATAAAAATTTCTAAAAAAATATGCAAGAAATTGTTGATGGTTTCTTTGGGAATGAGGCCTGGGAGTTTACGGTAGCACTTAGACTCTCTTTTCACTGTATGCCTCTTAATATTGTTTCATTTTTTAACCAAATGCAATCTTAATAAGTTACAAATTAATACGAATAACTAAAAAAGTAAAATATATACATTGGAATGTGAATGTTGGTATTTTCATACCACTGCTGTTACTGCTAGTAATAAACTCTGTGTGTATGTGTGTGTGTGTGTGTGTGTGTGTGTGTGGTGGGGGGAGGGTTTTGGGGGCAGCAAATCAGGTATATATTGCCATTATAATTATGTTTTCAATTATTTGTCTTCCCTTCGTTTGTGTAGTTGAGAGGATCGAAGTGCTTTTGGGAGTTGGGAAGAAAGTAGGGCACAGAAAAATATTTTATGGAATATGTTAATAATATCTCTATAATTTTAATAATATTTAGTATCTCGCTAATTCAGACAATATGGGAGAGAATAGCTATAATGATAAATGTCTCTGAGTTCTTACTGAGTTTATATGAGAATATACCAAAAGTGAGCACTCAAGTGAAGATTACGCTTACTTTTACTTTAGAAAAAGAAACAATGCAAAGAAAACGGTTTTAAATACATTCCCTTTCAAAGTATAGTATTTCTCTATTCTCAGCAGCATAGGTAGTAGGTGTATTATTAACCTCAGATTGATAGTGTATGATAGTTTGGTTTTAGATAAAAGTTCTATTCTTTAAATTCAGTGTACTCATTTAGACCCTGATATACAAAAAGTTTATCTCCACGATGTTGTTTTCCTGAGTTCAGAAATTTTATTCTGCCCTGCCCGAAAGAGTTCATCTCTCACCCGTATCAAATGTTTTACCTTCTGAGTGATTTTAAGATGCTTGTTATTTTTATACATATTATTATATGCAGACATAGTTTTAAGTTGGTCCTGGGCCCAATATGTTGCTCTTTTTTGTACCTTATTAAGGATTTTCTTATCCTTGAAAGTCTTCCAAGCTATCTCAAGTGTTCTCGTGGGCAGTAGCAGCAGCAGCAGCAACAGCAGCAGAAGGAAATGAACGAGTGCATGGAGAGACCAAAGCTTAGAGTGTCAGTGGGGTTTGAAAGGGTACCCCTGAAGAAAATAGAAAGGTTTTAATTCATAAATGCCAACATCAATAACATAAATACCCCCGATAATTATGACAGAGTAGAAAGAAAATTAAATAGGTTGAATTTTTGTCAAATAATTTTAAAAGTGGACATAAGGTTAGGAAACAAGTAACATACGGAGTTGAGGGAAATTATAACCTGAAAACAAATGAAATATTTGTTTCTCTCATTTGAAGGAACGTAGAGCCTAGGAACATTAATACAACTTGAGAAAGGTTGTTTTTAACCGTGGTATCTTCTAGCATTTTCAGCCTCATTGGCACATAGGACCAAAAGGTCAGTTTCATTTAATTCATTCTCGTGGATTCTGAACAACCCAGGTAGCGCTGAAGATGTTATTGTATTTTGTAATTTACATTCTGAGTTTGGACAGAGGTACTACAAGAGGTACTTATGCTCCTGTAAGTAAATTCATCTAATCAGTGGCATTATACAATGACTTTATGCAAATGGAGAACTAATTTTTTTTTGGAAAAAAGTTATTCTCTTGTGGTATGTTTTGCCATCAAGAATTCTATTCCTAAAGCCCCAAAGAAGTAAAGGAAAGAATCAGAGGAAAATGAACCCAAAGTGCATCCAGCCCCTGGCTTGCATGTGGCCTGCTGATGTTCCAGCCATCAACTGTTGAAAAGCTCCAAGTGGTTTTCATGATGATAAAGTTAGTGGTCAGCACCAAAAATAGACCCAGAGCAAGGCCTAGTAGAATAAATTACTGAAGATGATCAAGTTAGAACTACTTCTGCTGAGAAGACTACACGAAATTTCTGGGATAAAGAGTAATAAGGATTTTTGATGTTACTAGGATCCATTTTCAGAGTTGGGTGGCCTGCTACGTGCAGCGTATTCTGATCAAATGGTGCTACCCCTCCCTAACTACCCTGTTGGAAATGTGTTAGCCCAGAGGTCTGACTGTCCTAAGAAATAGCGTTGCAAACTATCTACTTGAAAATAAGGATGTAGGTAACCTACATGTTAATTTTGCAGTGCAAAATGCAGTGGCTGCCTATCAGATGGCATTTGAATGGATGTATGGCACAAAGTCATATATTTAATATTTAGAAGGGGATTGAATTATACAATCATTCTTTAGAGAAGGGGTATGTTATAGTGTTTCAGAACTCTGGAGTCTTTCATCGGGGTTCACGTCCTGCTCTAACACTTCCTTGTGGCGTGTCCTTTAGCATGTTACTTAATCTGTGACTCAGTTTCCCCATTTGTAAAGAAGAGGTTATTAAGGAGATCTTATATAAGGGCCGTTGAGAGGATTCAATGAATTCACACATGTAAATAGTTTAGAACAGCATCAGGCATGCAGTAATAAAACTTTTCTAGATTATTAGTATTTTTGAGGTCAAATCCATGAAAAGAAATTGTTCTCTAGTAGTGGTAAATATCCTCAGGTATCTAAAATATAATTTTAAAGGTCTTTGGTTTGCATGTTTTATTTGACAAATATTTAAATGAAGTATGTTTTGGTAAATATTGTTTGTAGTTGAAGTAAGTTTTATAAAAAGATCTTGTTGAATTCTCCAATTGAATAATTTTGCCCAAATCACCCTAAAGTAATTTTAAAAGGAATAAATACTTTATTCCCAATGTGGAAAATATTTTGAGCTTCACTGGGAAAAGCTTTATAAGATAGATTGATATTAAATTGTAATATACTCTTCTCACATACACAGACATATACATGCAGACATATACACTATATGACATACACATTATAGATATAGATGTATAGATATAGGTATCTATAAACCAGTAAATGTTTTTACAAACTCTGAAATCTGTTAGAGATCACTTTGTCTCATTTCTTGGTATTAAATAACACAGGGGTGCTTTGGTTATACTAATCATTACCAGAAAAAGTGAATAGTTTTTGTTGTTGTTTTGTTTTAGTATTTTTCCAGACCGTTCTGAAGTTAATACATAAAATTCCTTTAGAAAGATCCTGACTGGAGTATCTCAAAAGATCATCGAAGAAACCAGTTGGTTAAAATGCATTTGGATGACCTGAACACATAGTTGTTGTGTCTCTAAATCCCAGACATACTTTATTAGGACAATCCAGCTGGTTTGCTATTTCTATCTCCTCATTATCAACACGTTATGGTATGGCCTCTTCCCCCTCACTTCCAATGCCAAGAATTTGGCAGGGACACCATGTTAGCAAGTCAGAGACTGGGGGTGGGGCAAGGCAACAATAGTTTCACACTGCTGCAGGAGTAAGGAAAATGTGTTTTCTAAACATTGTGCTACTGGGTTAAGATTGATAATAGATATTTTTAGTCTCTTCACTTGAGGAATTTGAAGAAATAAAATTTCACAAGTCTCTAGAAACACTCTTAAAGAGACATTTTCTTCATCCTAGTTCACACTTTCACATACATAGAATTTGGTTGTAAATCTCAAAGCTCCAAAATTATTTGCCTTTCTCCTCTTTCCCACCCTTGCCAATATTATAGAAACTCAAGAAAGTGAGAGAAAGAAAAATATTGTCCCTAGGTCTTATTTCATAGTTTACATTATGAATAACAAGTCAATAACTGAATATCATATCATGTTTTATTATTATGTGTGTGACCTTATTAAATTAGTGACCTTAACTATCCTCTTCTAATGTATTAGAGCATAGAGAGAACAGACATGAAAATTTTTTTGGTCATAGTTCATGTTTTTTTTAAATTTAGTGAAATGAAAAATAATCAGATGAGGACTTTACTGACAGCTTTATAAGACTGCAAATTTTGTGAGTCAGTTAAGCTCTTCCAAAGTTATATTATAACTTCACATAAATGTAGATTCTCAAAATGATAATGGTCATGTAAATGTTCTTCAGTTATAAGTATGTATGTAATTTTGTGTGCTACAAATTTGTTTCTTACAGATCTCTTCCATTAAAAACTCTCTTCGTTAGGATGACTCATGAAATATTTTCTGTACTTTGTTAAAAAGTTTTAAAAATAATTTCAAATTAAAATGATTTATTTACTTTTCAAAACTCATGAATTATGCTTGTATAGCAACCTAAAGGTTCTTTTTATGATATTCCATGATGTTGTTATAAAACATTAGGTTTTAATAAATAAAGATTCACCTTTATTTATCACTGTGCATAGAGAGATTTATGAAAAAACGAGTTAGTTATGACCTCTTCCTTCCAAATAGGGAAAAACTACATAATGATATGCTTTGTTCACATATATATTAAATTCCTTTTATTCAATTTGACTCTTAGATGCATCTCATGCATAGCTCGGGCACCTGAAAGACAGCAGGTATGAACAATATCAGTAGAAACTTAGTCATTTAGAAATTGATACCTAGAGATCTTGTTTTATAATGTTCTTTTCCGGTCAGAAAAACAAACAAACAAACAAAAAAAACATGTTACTCTATAAGATACCTTTTGTTAAATCTTTACTAGCTTGTTTAAAATATAGTAATGGATTTTCATTTTTTAAAAGTCTCAGTTAAATAATGCAAGAATTTCATAATCTGAGAAAGGAATAAAGCCATTAGTGAACAAATATCTGTCCACAGCTTTTAGTAAAGAGAAAAATATGTAATCTTTTGTGCCATTCACTAGAGCAGATTTGTGCCATCAGTATAGATGTGAGTAAAACTCAACTTTGTCTTAAAGCCTCAATTCCTTGAAGTTTTATCATCCCAAGGGAAATGAAAGAGTTGTCTCTCTGAATTTGCGTGTGTCTTACCTTAAGGTTGTAGTAAGGCATATTGAATATACTGGTAGGACATTGAGATTTTACTGTGGGTAGAAAAAGAAGAATGCCAATTAAAGTAGCAATGGTTTATTCACAAATTAAAGAAACAAATTGTTCCCCTGGGTGCCTCCTTAATTGATGAAGAGTAAATAAGTAGGACACTGTTAACTAGACCAGCAGAGTAGGGCAGGCGTATCTCTCAGGACTGAGGTTAGAACCTCAGGCTTTCTAAGTGTGAGGGATTTGTAAATGAAGCTACTTTGTTACTGTCAGAATTAATATGTGGATAAAAATCTATGTTTTCGAAGCTCTTACAGCTTTTTTTTTGTATTCTTTCTTTATTTTTAAAAGTAGTTTTATGTTATTTTTGTACTATTAACATTCTACACTTATGACATTTCAGCCCCCTCACTACCGACACCGAACAATAGAACTGCTTCAATTAAGAAACAGAACATCAGCCCCTGGCATCTTATTCTGTTGTTCCATCTTTTTTGCTAGGGAGAATTCATTTGTTTCTTAATTAAGAAAAACACCAATAGCATGAAAAATCTGCTTATGGTACCTGAATGGTAATTAGGCAAAAGGTAAAAAGGAAACATGCACATACTTTCCAATAGCAGCCAAAATGAACTGGAGCTGATAAAAATGAACTACACTACCCTTGCATAAATGGAGGCTGAGAGAAGTGTACAGTCATTATGGCTAAGACAATATGCAAACTATCTTCAAAGAAATCAAATTGCTAGAGTGTTTTCATTTGCATGTATTAACTATTAACATAATGAGGAGAAGTGACATTGGACCCGGATTGTGTGTCTGTTCGGATTGATAATTCTACTGCATCTGCAAACAGACGCCCAAAAATCATGCTAGTAGTTAGATCAGAGTTGAACTCTGCAATGTGGGCTAAAACAAAATCTAGAGCTTGACAAACCTGCTGAGCTACTGAATGGTGAATGGTTGACATCTCTCTCATTCACATTGTGTCTCATTCATATTCTCTCTCTCACTCTCCTTTTATTTAATTTTTAAAAACAATATTCTTTCAGTGTAAAAACTTACTTTGAGCTTGAAAGCAGCAAAATTGCCCTTTGGAACTTGTTTGTTTTCATCAGTGCGAGAATATAAGAATGGATGCCCCAGTGTATACATATGTTGTGCACATGTACCCTAGAACTTAAAGTATAATAAAAAATTTTAAAAAAGAATGGATGCCATAAAGGAGATCTTAAGGAATTATAGGGTTAACTTAAGGTCTGTTGTTGGAGGATTTGAAAATATTGTATTTTTATTTATTGCCAGCAAATATAAATCTAGGACTAAAGGAAACTGGCATTTATTGAGCTTGTCTCATGTGGAATGCACTGTACAAACTGTTTTTCATGAAAGAAAATGGAAGGAGTTGTTGAGAAAAATGAAGGAGCCATTGCAATGAGAAAACACCTCCAGCCTTTTAGATAACCTCAGGGTTATCTAGACTCACTGAGCTTCTGGCTGTTAGTTTTTTCTCAGCTGTAAAATGGGCCAGTGCAACTACATTTCTGTTTCCTATTCTAAAAATCTTTGAGATCAGGAGCCAATTTCAATGTTCTTAAAAGCCTTAGGGAAATTGGAAAGTCATCACTCAGAAACCTGCCCACAACAACCAAAATGCCTTATTTCTTTAGGAGGCATGGGATTTATCACACCATCAGATGACATTTGCTATTCCATGCTGGTAAGAAACTCTAGCAATCACATACATTTTTGACTAATTTTAAGAAGATAAATATGAAATACATTTCTTGATTGTAGAATTCCTACTTTTAATGTCCCTACAAATCAGAATATGGCTTACTTTGAAAGCAATAAATCCTTATAATGTAGTTTTCCTTTTTTGTAAAAGGTATTGATGTGTCTTGCTAATGATGGAGACTTGTGATTAATAAATTTATTTTGTACAATTTTATTTATATTAACAAATACATATTTTGATCTTTCTATGAATCTACCTGGCACTGTTCTATGTACAGAAGTCAGTGCTGCACTGGGAAGGTAAGATCTCTGCTTTCACAGAACGTACATTCTAGAGGTGGGCAACAGACAATAAAAACAATAACTCAGTGAATGTGCGGTGCAGTTTCAGATTGGCCTAAGTATACGAAGAAAATAAAATAGAATAATGTGACAAAGAGTAACTGCTGGGACTGCCGGACAATGATCTGTTAGACACAAATTTCCTAAACTTGATGCTGTTGATGGGAGACATAAATTAGTCTCTTTCTTTGAAAAATGGATAGGAACCACTGTCAAGGGTGAGGAGACAAATGTCCACTAGAGACTCTCATCTACCCCAGCCCCCAATGGCCCAGCTTAACGATATTACCTTTTGAATGGTGTAAAGGCCAGTAAAAAAGCAGATGTGTCAGAAATGAAGTTAAGTTGGGATAATGTCGTTACTAAGGCAGGCATAGAACATACCCTCATGGGGCTTCCACTCTCTAAAAGATGCACAAATCCATCCAAAATAATTATATTGGCTCTCAAGAAACTCATTCCAATGTGCTTTGATTTTTCAGACATGTCATTTATTTATATGATATTTGCATTTTCAACAAATGGAGAGCAATGCAATCGCGCTGACAATGACATGATTCTGTCCATATTATGAGAGTGAATTTCTATCACGAAATACTGCATTATGGTATTACACAACATATGTGATATTAACAATGCAATACTTTATTGAAATACAATAACATTAAAAATAGATATTATTAATGTTAAGTAACAATGCAATATATAATGCATGTGGCAATATAGTATGTATATTACTGTAATGTTAACAATATAACATTATTATTAATATATGTAATATTAACACAACTGATATATCCTCGTTTTTTATATATATGTTTCCCTGAATGAAAATTTGTAACTGGTTAGATTAAGTGATAAGTACTGGCAATTTTTATCAACTATTAATACTACTGTTGTAGTAGCAGTTGGTGAAACTTTTAGGGTTGAAACCATGTTACTTCCCTTTTAACTTCATTTTAGATAACATGTATCACTGCTAATATCCATGGATATGTAGGACCTTAGAACCCTGTGGAGATTCTTGGGAACCCGTAGTGACTATGAAGCATCTAGAACATTCTAAAATGTTATGGTTTTGTACTCCAAGCTAAAAGTTCATTGGGCTTTTGTGGAATAATTTCTTCACAGGTTGTTCATTTGGAGATGGCTAAGTTAAATGCCTGAACATTTGCTACTATTAGTGAATGTAAACCTCTGCTGAGGGAGAACGTGAGTTGGGCGCAAAAGCAAAACTACAATTGCATAAAGGATTTTGATACTTCTGAAGATTTCTAATATGTGTCTTCTCATATAGGAATAGATGAGTTGACAGTACTCTTTGAAGACATCCCTACACTTAATAATGTCTTATTGCTCTCTTTTCATGAATATGGAGATTATAAAGAAACCTGTTTCATATTTAAGTGATAAGTTAACCTTTCTGCCACATATGTTGGTTATAATGTCAAAATCTCCTTTGAGAAAGTCAAGTTGATGAGCTGTGCTGAATCATTCATTCAGATTCAGCCCACAAGGATTAAGAGGTGAAAGCAGGTATTGTCATATTCTCTTAGAAATTACCCAAGAATTAGTAAGCACAGTTGCTCTAGGAGAACTCTTGAAGAGTCTTTCTCTTGATGGAAGGGCACAACTGAACACAAACTGGGTAATTTGAAAAAATAAAAAGACTCAGAGCAGACGGATTCAAGAGGAATGTGTGAAACATTCGGATGCTCACTAACATTAATGGGACATTAATATTTTCACTTCAACTTGTCTATTTATCTAAAGAAAATAAGCTGTATAAGAGAGCCACAGAGAAAAGACTGAAGAAACTCATAGAAGGGAATGCAAGTTCTTAACTTATATTTACTTTAAACTAAAAACAACAAAATTTTCCTAAAACAAAGCAAAAAAGAAAAAGAAAAGAAAAAATAAAACTTGCTTTCTCTTACCAATTACAATTTTGTTGATTCTATTAGAAAGAGAAACATCTGATTTCACTTTTACAAACTATTATTTGTTTTTCTGGATACGAAAATAGCAACATGTAAAGTAATAGATATCTAGGTTTCTTAGTAAACTGTGTCCGATGCCTGTTATGCCTAAACTCCTAGGTCTGGTCCATAAAACCAAAACAAAAAAACAAAAAAACAAAAAAACAAAAAAAACAATCTTCTGGAGGCAGACTCAAGTGCTTAAGGCTGAGAGGGGATATACTACATTCCTGAAAACCTTGAGTTATTTTTATTTAAATGGCTTTTACTCTGGTTCAATGGGAAACATGAATTAACAAGATCAGGTTTCAAAGCTCTGTGCAGGCTGGAATGATACCCTAAAACTGTTGGTGAACATTTAGTAACAATATAGATTTCGGTTAAAAAAATCAACTTTATTAAGTACAGGATGGGAAAATGAACTTTATTTGCTGCTAAAATGAAAACTTCATAGGTGTTTTAGTTAACTGAGTCTTCAATGGAAGTTGCTGCATTCCAGAACCATTCTGCAATGTTCAGCAAATGACAGGAGTCCTACTGTACTTTGTACTAGCCAGTCACATCTTGGGTATTGTGTTCAATGTCATAATCCTCCTTAAAACTCAAGTATGTCTGGAGGTGAACAGCCAGGATAACAGTCAGGCAGTAGCTGAAGGAATTGGGAATGTTTAATAGGAGAAGAAAATTCTGGTTTTTTTTAATGAGAGCTATATTCGGATATCTGGGGAACTCATATAGAAAAGGAATTAGCTTTCTTCCTTGTAGGTCAGAAGAAAATAATTCCAAAGGGTGCTCTGGTTCTACATTCTACTCACTGAAAGCACTTTTGAGCTCAGCATCAGTAAAATAGCTAGAGCTGTTCAAAATGGCCCGGCCTTCTTTGAGGATAGAAGACTACCTTGTCACTGGAAGCATGGAAGTGAAGGTTTGCCTGGTTAACTACTTGCTACATTTATTATTTAGTAGATCCTTGGAAGGTAAGAAGTAATAGCAACTAGGAAGTTAGGGGTAAAACAGGAGTAGGTTTCTGGGTGATTTAATATTCTAGATGGGCCCCAGAATGTTTTAAGTTTCTTTCATTCAGTTCAATTTTGGAAGGATTTAGTTGGTACCTATTGTATTAGTCCATTTTCATGTTCACATACCTGAGAGTGGGTAATTTATAAAGAAAAGAAGGTTTAATGGACTCACAGTTCCACATGGCTGGAGAGGCCTCACAATCATGGCAGAAAATGCAGGAAGAGTAAAGGGATTTCTTTCATGCAGTGGTCAAGAAGAGGACTTGTGCAGGGGAACTCCTCTTTATACATCCATCAGATCTCATGAGACTTACTCACTATCCCGAGAACAGTACAGGAAAGACCCGCCCCCATGATCCAATTACCTCTCACTGTGTCCCGCCCACAAACACATGGGAATTGTGGGAGCTACAGTTCAAAATGAAATTTGGGTGGAGACACAGCCAAACCATATCACCTATCAAATCCTTCTTATCACTATTGTATAAGCAACAACCAAAACTTCTGGAAGCTAAACAAGCTGTCAGAACTCTCAAAGCCTTGGGAGGGGCTCAAGCAGTATATTCAACTGGTCTTATATTTTTACAAAATATGCAAAATTAAAATATTTTAGCTGCAGTTTTTTTTTTAGGACTGCTAATTCTTCCCACTTTGACATTCCTTCTGCCACAGTTCAGAATGGCCACAGGCATTATTAGGTTTCTGGGAATATAATGGTCAGATTTTAAACATTTGTGATTTACTAAGATTTCTCTAAGTAGATATTTATTTTTATACACACTATGTATTTGTAATTTTGTATTCTCCTATTACAGAGGGTCCTTAGTTGTGTAAGCTTCAGATCCCACAATACCTGGGTCTATTTCTGTGTGCCCCCTTCACTTATATCCATATATACACATATATATGTGTGTGTATGTGTGTGTGTACATATATGTGTATATAACATTTATATATATACCATGATTCTAAATACCTCAAATAGAAAGATGAATAAGCCATTGTCCTTTATATCAAGTTATGGACAATGTAATGGAGGAAGCTGAGGAGTTTTATTATGAATTCAACTATTTAGTTGAAGAAATAATTAAAACTAATATAAAATACAATATTTTTATTGTATTACTCCTGTTTTACCCCTTTACATTCATGGGCATTTTTAATGTTGAATAAGAAATAATTAAACACCAATGAGAAAGTTAAGAACAACAGTGACTCTGAGCACTCAAATTCAAGAAGATCATATTCTTGAATTATAATCTAATAAATATATATATTATTCCTATGGCAAAAGTGAAAAGGCTGTGTAATTGTGTACATCTTATTGAATAGGCAAGTAATATATATATGAGGATGTCAGTACACTTTTATGTTTTGGTGAAAAAACTGCCTTGACATCATAAATAAACTCATTTTGGTATCAAATCTGGTGAGGCCAGCTGACAAATTTTGAGGATCTTAACAGAAGAATTTTTCCCCTATCACAAATCAGTAATAATAGGTTACCAAATAATGTACTTTCAGACAATCTGGAGCTTTTTCAGTAACTTCGACAAACTTGTTAGTCTTGTACATCTTTTGGCCAAAGTTCAGTTTTGTTCTTGTTTCCATCTTTTGGAAGGCAGGGATGTGGAGCATGTTTCTGTGCTGACATCTCTAGCTTATTCGTGATTTTTTTTTTTTTTTTTTTTTATGTCCTGTGTTTCTAAGCTAACACAGTCAAGAGGTGTACCATGACTCTGATTTCCCTTGCACAGCAGCATAATTTCTTCCATCACGGGAAGTTCATGCTTCCTTAAATGTGTGGAAGCTCTTTCAGGTATTTGGCTAGCTAGCAGGCGATATTTTCATAAATGTTACGGAAAAGACTAGTTGAAGAGGAAGAAATACTGTTTAGTTTGTTCAAACACAACTGTTGTGGGGGAGAAAAAAACAGATCAAATCTAGTTCTTTTTGTGTGTCTCCATTGTTAAGATCGATGTAGTAGAGAAATTGGGAATACAAATGTTCTGTAATAACGTTGTTATAATCCCAGAATGAATTATATACTTAAGCACGTAGACCTGTTTCTAACTCTCAAATAGGATTTGGTGATTCCATTTTTTTTCTAGAATGTACTATTATATTTTCCCACTTATATTTACAAATCAATTTCATTATTATCCTTACATACAATGTTTCTAAATATTATTTTTCTCTGATTTGAATATTTAATTGTTTTCAATAAATATTTGCCATGCAAATACAATGTATCTGAAATTGACAAGTATTTGAATGATTTCTCTCTTTTTTTTTTTTTTTGAGACGGAGTCTAGCTCTATCGCCCAGTCTGGAGTGCAGTGGCGCGATCTTGGCTTACTGCAACCTCTGCCTCCCGGACTCACGCCATTCTCCTGCCTCAGCCTCCCGAGCAGCTAGGATGAATGATTTCTCTTGAACTTAAAAATAAGGAAAGAAAAACATACTGTAAATATTGTTATGGCATAGATATTGAAGTAGATAAATGGATAGATTTAGTTCTTGGGCCAGGCACAGTTGCTCACGCACTTTGGGAGGCTGAGGCAGGTGGATCAACTGAGTTCGGGAGTTCGAGACCAGCCTGACCAACATGGAGAAACCTCGTCTCTACTAAAAGTACAAAATTAGCCGGGTGTGGTGGTTCATGCCTGTAATCCCAGCTCCTGGGGAGGCTGAGGCAGGAGAATCACTTGAACCCGGGAGGCGGAGGTTGCAGTGAGCCGATATCACGCCATTGCATTCCAGCCTGGACAATAAGAGTGAAACTGTCTGAAAAAAATAATAAAATAAAATAAAATAGGAGATTTAGTTCTTGACATACTTGTTTTAAGTGTTACATATGTAATTAAACTTAATAGGAGGAGAATACAATACTAAACATTTATTTCCTTCATTCAGAAGATTTCCTGGGCAACAGTGAGATACAGTTATGACAAATATATGTGTGCATTACATATTACTTCTGGAAAAGGAAGGAAAACTTTCATTGAGAGCCTTCCTATGTGCTAAGAACTCTGTTAGGCACTTTATAAGCATTTAATCTAATTTTCTTACATTATTTACCTGCATTATCCTTTTATGTAGGACAGGGACATAGTTCCATTTTGGAGACATTGTTTTGGGCCACACTGCAGTTGACAGCCGATATTTGGAATAGGGTTAGGGGGGTTTTTTCATAGCTCCATTTTGTCAGTGAAAGGGCTTCTGCTGCAAAATGACAGGATCCAACGATGAATGAGATGAGATCATGTAGGTGGAGATGGCTACAAATAGCTCTGCCACATTAGCGCCCAGTAAATGCTGGTTGGTTTTGAATCATGGTTCCTATCCTCACATGGCTGGCTCGTAGTATAAGGAAACCAGATGTAGCCATAGGTACAATGTGGAATGAAATGTCCGGAGAACAGCACACATCGATTTAAAGAAGGATCCATGGAGATTAAAGTTTGGTCTTTAGTTCTCTTATTTGAGAAAGTATATTATTGGAACTTTAAACAATTTTGAATAATGTAACACCCCCGCCCTGCCCCTGAAAACCCTTAGGTGTCAGATAGAAAAACGTACTGAAGGCACTTTTTATATACTTTGCAGAAAATATTCAATCTAAGGGTGATTATTCTTCTAACATTAAAAATTCTTACTGATTGCAAATTAAAAGCCTGTATGAAACATGAAATTTCCAGTCATTGATGTCAATAAAAACCTTATTTTTTTTCATAGCTTGTGAGATTTCGCTTAGCACTGGTATAGTCTTACAAAGTTACTTTTACTCTATGGAGTTAATAAGATGTATCCATAAACCTTAATGTGAAAAATAAATGCATATTCAGTGTGAAATGTGTGAAAACACAGACAAGCCCCAGTTCAGTGTCCTCTGTTCCTCCTGACACCAAGAGGTTATATTTCAAATAGGACGACTAAAGGTTTTAACATCTAGTAGTATGAAGCAGGTACAGGAAAGAATGAATGACATGCCGAACCAGCAGTGACACACACAACCCCAAGGTGGCATGTGGCATACCTTTTCTTCATTTACAGACATGGCATATGTCAGAGTGCTTGGCCCTACCGCACAGTTGGTTTGAGCAATTTCCATTCCATTATGTTTTCTTACAGCTTCTGTTTTATACCCCCTCCAGCTTATTCAACTGTTTAAATTTCAAATTAGTTGCTTGTCTTTATCATTCATTTTTGGATTAGAGAAACATATTATAGCCGTTTGACATGTTTACCATATTAAAAATAATAACAAATAAAACAAAAATGATAACCCCCCCCAACATACTCACGACTTAAAAGGTTATGTTGAAATCACGGGCTATTTCAAGAAATCACCTTAATCCGGTGTGATTGACCAACTTTTCCAAAACATGCCTATCCAGCTTGAGGACATTGAGAAGACATTTGTGTATGTGTGTGAGTGTAACATTTTGAATGCTGGGATAAAATCGACTGATAGAAGCAAGTTCTAACAGTTATTTCTTTACTTGAACATTTTGGTGGTTCTTTGAGCCTCTCACAGGTTGCATCATAGTCTATGTGGACAGATGAAGAATCATGTAGTAAGGACCAAGGAAATGGTGACAAATAACAGAAAGTAGTGTTGGTTATATTTATATAATGCTGACTGTTCCATGCTTTGCAATCGCAGGTATGATTTTCTTTAAAGTCATTTGTATAAGAAGCAGAGACTTACAATCTACCATTCTAAAATTTGAATTGCGTTTCTAGAAATTCAGTAGAGGGGCTCTGTGTTATCTCTGTAGTGTCTCATCATGTGACACACGTCAGATTTTCATCATGGCTAGCTGGGATCCAAATGCCAGTGTGTTTGTTTCTCTAAAGTTTTTGCTGTAAAATTAAAGTGAAAGGCTATTGATTATATTGCTGTTTTCCCAATAGTTTATTGTCTTACTTATACGAAATGTGTCTCACTTATAAGAAATATAAAGAAGAAAAGTATATTAATAGCTAATGTGTGCTGTGACTACATGAAACTCAGGAATTCTAATTTGCCATTGACGTTTTTGCATTTTACCTCCTGTCCATTTCTTTCAAGGGAGGGACAGGGGGCAGATATAGGAATAAACCAATAAAAGTCTTATTAGATGATTGACATATTAGAGCATCCATTTAAAAATAGAAAGTCAACATTCCCTTTTGTAATTAGGGTAAAAGACGACTAGCATTGAAATTTCATTTATAAGTTTGAAATCTGGAATTGTTTTATTTTATTTGCAAATGATTATGAGGTTGAACAGCGCACACTGTACTTCACTCTCTGTTGTGAATTCCCATATGATCAGCATAGATAATGGAATATTTCATCTTCTACTTAAAAATCATTTTCAAAAGGTTTGTAAATATTTGTTTCTCAGGGATCCATTTATCTTCTTCAGTTCCAAAGAACTGTTGTGGGGTTACAGAAAAAGATGATAAATGAGCTCATGAGCCTGGGTTTAAATTGTCCCACTACAGGTTTTACTATTATTTGGTAGACATGCAAAATCTGTGAATGTGTTAATATTAACTGATGAGGTTCTGGATTTTTTTTTTAAGGCCAGAATTTTGAAAAGAGAATAAATCAGTCATGAAGCTTTTCAGGCTTTTATTTATCCATAGTTAGATCCATATGAAAATTCAATATAACAAGAAAGAAAAATAGCTGGAAGACATTCCTTTTCAAAGGAATGGTGGACTTTAGCTGCCTAATTCCCATTCAATTCTGAGGACCTGAGTAATGTGGTCTGTAATTGTATCCAAACCTTATAACAAAGAAAGTGACAACAAAACCCATCTGCTCTTAGGTGTCCTTGTACACAATACAAGGTATAACCTGGAATGAACCATAGGATATTTTGATTAATTGAGCTTAACTGATGGGTGTCCAGAAACTCTGTTTTATTAAAACCTTTGTTGAAATTCTCAATGAAGAGTTTATATTCACTTTTAGGTGAATGTTATGAAACTGAAGATGATTTAAGACCTTCTAGAAACTCTGCATCATGATTCTAAATCATAAAGTTCATTGCATACATTGTGTAACTCCAGAAATGAAGATATGGGAGATGTAGAAGTCTTTATTTGATATGTACTGACTCCAATTTCTTACAAAAGCAATATAAACAAAAAATACATCTGACTACCATGATACATCACTTGTTTTTCTTTTTCTATATTTTTATGTAATATACATGTAATTGTAGTATAGATATAATTTCATTGTGATTATAACTGGAAATATTTTTCATCTTTCTACATAGCCTTCTTGACTTTCATTTGTATTTCTGCTCTGTAGTCTCTTAGTTGATTTGTTATAATTGATTTAAACATTATATTATAAGGCATTTGAATAGTTTCCAATTTTTGTAACTAACACTGAAATGACTCAATTAGTGCAATAGTTTTTTTACTTTTTTAAGATTTTCTTGAAGGGTAAATTTCAAACAGTGAGATTAGTGGATTAAATGATATATACTTTTTAAGGGGTGAGGGTGCAGGAGGAAAGGATTAAGAAGGAAATTATAAATTTGGCATTAGACTTCTAGAGTTTGTACCTCATTAGAAATTCTAGAATATCAAGGTACATTTTGAGCAGGAAGTGGTATCATTAAACAATAACTTGCCCAGAGGCTAAAGGCAGCCACCTTCGGAGAGTCTGTTAAAGCAATTCAGGTGTGCAGAAATGATTTCCTTGGCCATAGGTGGGTTTTGAAAAGGAAAGGAACATGGCAATCTACTCCACATTGAGCACCTGTCCTGGTGCTCTAAGGTTAAATAAGAGACAGAAAATTCTACTCTAAAGGTTATGAGATATTTGATTAGTGAATATATTCATAGAACAAATAACCAGATAAATACAAAGATAGAGTACTGTAGATTGAATCAGATAGAAAGACTGCACAGACTGAATCTTAGGCCGAAAGATGAAGAAAATGAGAGGTTATTAGTAGCAAAAATGGAAAGATATATTTCTTAGGATAGGGAGACAGCAAAGAAGAAAACTTGGTAGGCAATTGTAATTTTGTTGGAGGACACTGAGGAAATGAATAAGATGTCACCTTGATGGATATTTTAGCACATCAGTATACTCTTTACTTACTCATTGGTTCATCTATTTATTGGTGACTTTTGGAGGATACAAAAGTGTCGTACCTTCCCTGATATGAAGATTATCATATTCCATCTTATTTCACAGTTGAAATAGATAGTCCTCCCTCAGTATCTGTGGAGAATTGGTTTCAGGACCCCTAGCAGATACTAGATCCCAGGTAGAAAATGACTTAGTAATGGGCTGGGTGTGGTGGCTCACACCTGTAATCCTAGCACCTTGGGAGGCTGGTGTGGGCAGATCACTTGAGATCAGGAGTTCGAGACCAGCCTGGCCAACATGGTGAAATCCCATCTCTACTAAAAATGCAAAAATTAGTTGGGTGTGGTGGCACACGCCTCTAATTCCAGCTACTGGGGAGGCTGAGGCAGGAGAATCGCTTGAACCTGGAAGACAGAAGTTGCAGTGAGCTGAGATCGCACCATTGCACTCCAGCCTGGGCCACAGAGCGAGACTCTGTCTCAAAAAGAAAAGAAAAAAGCAAAAAGCAAAAGAAAATGACATAGTATTTGCATATAATTTATTCAATCCTCCTGTATACTTTAAATCATTTCTAGGTTACTTATGGTACTTAATACAGTGTAAATACTATGTAAATAGTGGCTATACTGTATTTTAAAATTAGCGTTCTTTTATTGTTGCATTATTTCATGTGTGTGTGTGTGTGTGTGTATGTAAATATTTCCAATCTATGATTGATTGAATTCTGGGATGTGGAAACCTCAGATAAGGAGGGCTGACTATACATCAAATTTAACTAGAATATTTAGGTGCAAATTCAAGTTTGTACTTACGTAAAAGATCCTGACTCAGAATCCTTTGACTGGAATCAGAATTGCCATGAAATACATTAACTGTTTCTCCTGATTTGCTTGAGCAGATGAGAAGAAGACTCAGAATTTTGCTTTCTGGTTATCCTCCTTTTAATGACTAAATTTGGCTTGCAGATAATATTGCTGATTAAAAGTGTAAATGATGAAATCTGGGCTATTCATAGGGAAGAAATAATTATTTATTCTCTGAACCAAATATTTTTTTAAAAGTATATATTCAAATTCATTGCTGTGAAAAAGATGGGAGACCACTTTTCCTTTTGGAAAAAAGGCTCAATTTTATATTAAAAGCAAAACTTTGGATATTTAATCAATGGAGAAGTTATTTAACTAAAAAGATGGGCATTTTTCTAGGATCTGGCAGTAGCATCAGCATCCCCTCGGAGCTCATTAGAAATGCACATTACTGAACTACACTCCAGACTTGGAGCCAGAATCTTGAGAGGGGCACCCAGGATTCAGGGTTTTAAGATGCCCTGCAAATGGTTGCATGCTGAAATGAGAAAGCCACTAATTTAGAATGAGTTTTTTAAGCTGAGCTTAATTATAGCCAATGGATGCATCATTTCCTAAACTTTATGCATCTTAAGTTGGGAACTAAGCCTTGGTTACAAAATAGATAGTGTTGTGTTGATTTTGCACATTGTTGGATGGTTTAAATATTTCTTTATGAAAATAACATTTTAACTTTGAAACCACAGTAGAAACTTAAAGTTTGACAAGTTTTAAATACCTAATTAAAATATCCCTGTTCTTTCATTATATGCTCTAAACTGTTTATTTAATACACAATAACAGTCTCAATTATAATTTGTATGATTACCAGGACACAGTTTTTCTTAACATTCTTCAGTAAATTTTGTTAAAAGTAATAGTATTTATATTAAAACAGTAGCCCACATTAATTCAGTATTAATGAAGAGCATGATTTTAATTTGAAAAGAGTTCAGAAAATCCTCCTTTTTTACATGTTTTTTTCAGTTCTTTTGGCATGACTAAAAAACATCCCAAAGTTCCCATTTTACCATTTTTTTGACCTGTCTTTGACCCTTTTATTATCTGGATCTGCTGATGTGCTTGAGCAGGTGAGAATAAGACTCAGAATTTTGCTTTCTGGCTATCGTTTCTCAGACATCTCCATAAATATTGCCATGAGAAACAGAGCCCAAATTGTGGTTCAGATTTTTGTCCTGCATTATTGTAAAGTGGCTTTTTGCTTACTGAAAAATGTTAACATTTAACATTTAAACCTTATTGGTCTGCCTGCCTGCCTGCCTGCCTGCCTACCTGCCTGCTTACCTGCCTGCTTGCTTACCAGCTAACCTACCTACCTACCTATTCATCTATACCAGTCAGTTACATTGAGAGCACCTCATCCAGATGATTTCACTCTAGAGCACAACATTAGCATATCAATATGTCAAAATAAGATAAATGTGTTGTAAAGGGTTTGCGCTAAATACACAGCTTGAAAACATACTATCTGGAGAATTAGAGTAGGTATTAGTTGGGTTTGTGGTTTGAGTCATCCTATTGTCTAAGCAAAAACATAAACCTTCCAACATGATTCATAATCTTTTACCTTTCTTTCACTTTTTTCACACTACTTTCTTGGGTATCAGAAGTCTCCTTCATAGAGACTTCCCTAATGCTGAAGGGACCTCCCCGCCTGCCATACTCTCATACTGCACTGTGCCTGGGTCTCCCTGGCACGCATTAATTCACTCTGTGTTCTGTTCAGATGTCCCCCAAGTAGAGAGTCCTTCCCTGGTCACCCCATATAGGGTAGTGCCTCCTTTTGTGTGACTGGTTATCACCATATTCTGATTTTTTTTTTCAAAGCATTTACCATCAACTGAAATAAGAACACCACACAGGCAAGGATTTTTGTTGTTGTTGTTGATGATGTTGTTGTTAGATGTTTTAAACAACCTATGCCTAGGAATCCAGGTAGTCCCTGACACCAAAAAGCTATCTAGGTTTAATTTTCTGTTCTCCTTTTCTGGAGTATAAATTCCATTAGAACTGTGACTCTTTTATTTTTTGGCTATGTCTCCAGAACTGAGTACAGTGCTAGACAATAGTAGCTAATTAGCAATACTTAGTGGATAAATAAATATATAACTGGATAGAAGCAGAAATATATTTTAGTGCGTTAATGGATTAATACTCCTTATTTGCTTCTTATCTGTCTTCATATTAAAATTTAGCATTAGAACCCTTGTGTTAGCAGGTGTCACATTGCCCTTTAGTGTTTACTTAAATTTTTTTAAAAGGACTGGAGTTTTATTCTAAGTGCTAAATTATGAAAAGTTGCTTGTTTTCAGTTTCTAGTAAGAATTTCACTTGAACTTGTAGTATGTTTTAAAACATCAATAAACTGTGGCTTAATTATACAGGTATCATAAAGAGTTGGGTTGTGGCTGTATTCTAATGAGTATGATCACCCACTTCCTGGATCATTGTTGTCCAGATGTGGTACTCTAAGCAAGCAAATAAAAAAAGTAAACCTCAGTGGAGAGCACTCATGATAGGCTAAAGAGGCTGCAAACCACTTAAGGATGCTAACTTTTTTACACGAAGAAATGTGATTAAGATATGTTAAACGGAAATCTATACAAAACCAGTGAAATTGTTAAAATATTCAAATATGCCGTATTGTAACAAGAAAACACTGCAATGCACTGAAATCAGCAGTAGAACAGCTGTGTTTTAAAGGACAGTACTTTGAATGTCACTTGACAATTTGCTTTCAATTAGAAGTAATTTACAGGAAGATGCCCACAAGCTAATCTTTACAGGATAATTAAGTTCCATTTTCTTTACTTTTAATTAAAAAGCAGAAAAGATTTAGCTGATCCATAAAAAATGTTCTGTTTAAACATTCATCAGACTTCACACTCTTTTTTTGTTATTTGTTGTAGCAGATGTTATCAAAAGTGCAGTCTGCTCTGTTTTAAACCCTGAGTATTTGGAAAGTGAAACATGAGTGGCAGTAGGCATGTATTGGTGAGGTATGATCATTGAACATCTGTATGTTCAAAGAGGGTAAAACAAATAACTACTCTTCCATTCCTTAACTGTGTTCTGTCTAATGCATTTAATTTTAGTACAAAACCACACACAGTAAAATGAGAAGCAACACAATTTTGAGTTTTGAAACTTGTATGTAGTAGGATGATACTTTATCATGAGGTCAGGAGATCGAGACCATCCTGGCTAACACGGTGAAACTCTGTCTCTACTAAAAATACAAAAAAGTAGCTGGGCGTGGTGGTGGGTGCCTGTAGTCCCAGCTACTCGGGAGGCTGAGGCAGGAGAATGGCATGAACCCCGGAGGCAGAGTTTGCAGTGAGCCGAGATTGCGCCACCGCACTCCAACCTGGGCGACAGAGCGAGACTCCATCTCAAAAATAAATAAATAAATAAATAAATAAATAATAAAATACAATAAAATGTTATAAAGTTTCTATATTTTCAGATGTAACGTGCTATTTTTTGCAATTTTTTTCATGTAACAAATCATTTATTTTAACATGAGAATTTACTTGCTGAAAATGTGAACAACTCAAAGTGATGTTGTAAAATCATTTAAAACTTATTTCTCTGTATTAACAGTTGCATTCCTACTATGCTTTTATTTGGCAAAATAAAATATATTGCTAAGGATGTTTGAAGTTTTGATTTTAGAAGTCACTATTGATAGGCTATTTTTTTTCTAACTGGTAAGAACTGTCATTTTTCATTCTTATTCTCCTGTCATACTATGCTAAGGAGTTTTGCGCAGAAAATTCTTCAGACAAAAATTCTTTAATCTTTTCTTATGGTATCTTTTTTGCTGGCTAATTAATGTGTTCATGTTGGGTAATAGTTTTGTTCTTTTAAATTCTAGAAAATTTCCTACTTGAAAACTCGCAAGAAGTTGGCCCACTATAGAGCTGTGTACATTAACATTTTACAGTAATAATTCCATTTACTATGCCTTTTAGCAAACAAGCATGCTTTTCAATTTTATGATCAGAGAGTACCTAAAATTTTAAGATGCTGTAAATATTACCTATTTTTACTTGCTTTTATTTTCTTATTTAATTTCCCTCTGTGAGACGGAAAAGAAGAAATGACAAGAGATTGCTCACAAGTCCATTCATGTATTTGCTTTTGCCATTTATATTTGTATATATAGGGAATATGCCCAAAGACATTTTGACCAATATAGTTTAGGTGATTCCTAAATAAAAAAATACTACAGTTTGTGTTGCAGCATATATTATAAATTTCAGGTACAAACTTAATTATAATAATCACAATGCATTCATTTACATGGAATATGTGTTTGAACATGTGGATGCCATCAGGTTTTGTAATGAACTGGTGAAAATGTTTGCTTCTCATACTGAAAGTATACCACCAGGAAAAGATTAAGCACGCCCAGTCTCTCTCCTTCCCTCTTTTCTCTCCTGTAATCAACACCTGCTTTTATTACATCTTTTTGAACTATAAAAGCTATAGAATTATAACTCCTTACATGGACGTTTTTGTGAAAGGGAATTGTAACAAACACAGTGGTTAAACTTTCTACTTTCAGAATTCCTCCTTTTCTTGTCATCCTGTAATTCAAACTTTCTTTAGTAAAGGATAAAGCTGTTTTGTTATTGTTCGAGAGAGTACAGTGATTTCCCTTTGGCACTTGGTTTTCAAGTTCATGCCTGCTTTAGAAGGCCAAGACAGGTTTCTATGTATGTGTGGTGCTTGGGGAAGTGGTCAGCTGACCTCTTCTATGTTCCCATCATCCATGGCACCTAACACATTGGCTTGTACATGGTTGGTCCTAATTAAATATTAATAAATGGCTGACTGGCAATCAATAAAAGTTAGACACAGCTCTATTTGATTCATTACACATAGTCAGTGGGATTCTTTCCCATTTATTGCTTTTTCTTTTGTAAGATCAAAAGGATCTGTAATCGGAGACACTGTAAGCAGTTGTGTTGCTTTTCGTCTTCAGGCCTGCACTTCCTATAAAGCCAGGTGCTGTGAATATTGACCCTCTCACAGCTATACTTAGAAACTGATATATATACAGTTTACATGTGCAGAAATAACTTTCTACTTCAAAAGACAGCAAAGAAGTGCCTTTCTGGTCCTTATTTAGTTTGTTTTCTTTGTAGTTGTTGAGGCTTACCCCTTCCCCCCACAGTTGATGACTGTAATGTTTTTAGCATTTATTTCTTTACCCAATCCATTTCTATTTCTTGCCTGCCTTTTCAAGAAGTGGCGCCACTCACTGATTTGCCTGTGTTCCTCCTCTTACTGTTTCATCCTGCTTGTAATCTCGCCTCCCTCAAGTCTACCAGGCTGATCTTCTAAAAACAATTAACAGCATGTCATTGCCATTGCTGAAAGTCTGCTATGGCTCTTTATTACCTACTTTATCAAGTCCAATTTGTCTACCTTGTTTTAGGACTTCCCATAATTTGCAATACTTTGCTTTTCGCAAACTATTTCTCCTACTGTCAAGCCCCTGGCTTATGTTCCAGTGAAGTAGTACTGCTCCCTGGAGACCTCATCTCCCAGCACACACATGAGTCCCTGCCTCTTGCCTTTGTTCATATGATGCCCCTGTCTTTTCTCCTTCATCATCTAAATCTTTCTGATTGAAAAGGTCCAGTGGAAGTTCCACATCCTTCAAGAGGCTTTTCAATATTCTCCTAATCCACAGCAATTATTCCTTTTTATACTTCTATTTCAGTAATAGTCAGTGTCAGACAGTTCGACACATTTTCTGTATTTTTTCTACATATATATTATCTTTTTCTCCCTAAGAGGAATGGAAGCATTTTAAGGACACACAAAGAGTTCTTACGCTTTTTGCTTTTATGTAAACCTTATATTTCATACCAATGTGGTAAGCAAATGGTAAGCATTTACTTCAGGTCTTGTTTGATTTATAAAATCAGACTACAAATTTAAAAACCATAACTAGCTACAGAGATGAATTGGGAGACATTATTGAATATTTTGTCATAATAACAACCTTTTTTTTTTTTTTTTGCAAAGTCAGTTGGTTTATGTTTGCTTCTAGAAGATTTTTTGCCCCTTAGGAAAAAAAAAAAGTATATTCCTTTAAAAAACAATTACCAGTA
The DNA here is from genome assembly GCF_049350105.2 of Macaca mulatta. Lineage (NCBI taxonomy): Eukaryota > Metazoa > Chordata > Mammalia > Primates > Cercopithecidae > Macaca > Macaca mulatta. The sequence continues at coordinate 115,696,098 of NC_133413.1, forward strand.
ATCTAAAGATAAATAGAGATAAATCATCAGTTTTTAAGGGCTATCATTTTCACTTTCAATAATTGACTTTGGAAGTGAACACGTTAGTAAAAGGAAGGACGTGTAAGTCATCTATCTCCTTAACCATGGAATGATGGCGCCACCCCTGCCACTGCCTGTTACTGGGTTCATCAGAGCCTTTACATATTTATAATTACCCTTCCATAAATAGTTTGCAACTTGACCATAGCATTTTGCCACTCTATTAGAATGAGGCACAAGGTCCAAGTTAAAAGCAAAATCCTTAATGAATTTAACAAAATTAAGCAAAGAGCTTTAGGTTATAGGAGCAGAGTTAATGGATTCAGCTGTTCTTTACTTTCACTTCAACCAACAAATTCTGCATTCATTTTCCAGATGTGAACCTTGTTAAATTAAAATGGAGTAAAATTAATTTTGTGAAGCTCTTATGTCACCTCTGGAGATAACTGGAGATAACCTAGTGTGTCATAAAACTGGAGCTTAGGAAATCAGCACTTATAGGGTTGGTTTCAGTAACTATATTACAAAGGGATTCCAAGATTCATTTTTTTTTTTTCCGAAACGGAGTCTTGCTCTGTCGCCCAGGCTGGAGTGCAGTGGCACGATCTTAGCTCACCATGCCTGACCCAAATATTTATGTTTAATGCATATTTCTCAACTTTTGCTAGGATTCTTTCATGTGACTTAGTTGTTGCTAGAGCTGAATTGTGATGCGGTCCTAGAACGCAGAGGTGTCCAATCCCAGAATCACAGACAATGATGGCAGTGCTAATCAAAGCGTGGTCAGTGCACGGACCAAGGCTATTAACATGACCTCGAAGCTGGTTAGCAAAGCAGAATGGTGGGATTTGCCTCAGACCTACTGACACAGAATCTCTGTGTGTGGATCCTGGGATGCTGTGGAGTAACAGTCTCTCCAGGTGAGGCATATATATGCTGAAGATTAAGAGCTACTTGTCGGCCAGGCGGTGGCTCACTCCTGTAATCCCAGCAGTTTAGGAGGCCGAGGCGGGTGGATCATGAGGTCAAGAGATCGAGACCATCCTGGCCAACATGGTGAAACCCCATTTCTACTAAAAATACAAAAATTAGCTGGCCGTGTTGGTGCATGCCTGTAGTCCCAGCTACTTGGGAGGCTGAGGCAGGAAAATCACTTGAACCTGGGAGGCAGAGATTACAGTGAGCTGAGATCATACCACTGCACTCTAGCCTGATGAAAGAGTGAGACTCCATTTCAAAAAAACAACAACAACAAAAAAAGAGTTTGTCTGTGGAACCCCAGAGGTAAGTATCAGACAAACTCACTGATATGGTTAGGTTTTGTGTCTCCACCTAAATCCCATTTTGAATTGTAATCCCCAAGTGTTGAAGGAGAGACTTGGTGGGAGATAATTGGATCATGGGGGCGATTTCCCCCATGCTGTTCTTGTGACAGTGAGTGAACCTGATGGTTTTATAAATGGTAGCTTTTCCCGTGCTCGACTTCTGTCTCTCTCTTGCCTGCCACCATGTAAGACATGCCTGCTTCCCCTTCTGCCATGATTGTAAGTTTCCTGAGGCCTCCCGAGCCATGCAGAACTGTGAGTCAATTAAACCTCCTTTGTTTGTCAATTACCCACTCTCGGATATTTCTTTCTCTTTTCTTTCTTTCTTTCTTTTTTTTTTGGTTGTTGTTTTGAGACAGAGTCTTGCTCTGTCACCCAGGCTGGAGTGCATTGATGTGATCTTGGCTCATTGCAACCTCCACCTCCCAGGGTCAAGTGATTCTCCTGCTTCAGCCTCCCGAGTAGCTGGGACTACAGGCACGTGCCACCATGCCTGGCTACTTTTTTGTATTTTTAGTAGAAATGGGGTTTCACTGTGTTAACCAGGATGGTCTTGATCTCCTGACCTCATGGTCCATCTGCCTCAGCCTCCCAAAGTGCTTACAGGCATGAGCCACCATGCCTGGCCCTACTCTCGGGTATTCTGTATAGCAGTGTGAGAATGGACTAAGGGACCCACTCTCAATATTTCAATTGAAAAAACTATATCCAAAGGTTTCTGATCTCTCATCCATCATCATAAAATGCAGACTGACATTTTGAATCAAAATTTTTGTTTCTAATATTGGTTATTTTATAAGTTTCATCTGTTTTTCTGAATTAACTGATTCAGCTGAACTGATTAAAATATAAATCAAAAGAGCTGGATCACTATGGTGAGCAATGGAAAGCCCACAGCCTTCTCTAAGAGCAAACGTATACTATATTCAGTTTTATGTGGCTTTGACCTAGGCGAGAAGGAAAGCAACTGAAGAGCAACATTATTCTGGCCCTATTTTGTCACTTAGGTTGGTTTCATTTTGGTACATGGCTCTGTTCTTTCATCATACAGGAAAGTATTTGCAAAATGAGTGAAATTTCAGATTCTTTGAACAATTTCATCAGGCTGTTTTCCTGAAGGACAGAAGTTGTCTCTCTGTACCAAATTATTATCATTTTCATATATTTAGATAGATGCTAAAAAATAAGGGATATGGAGTTCGTTATTCATTATAATCCTGGACTTTAAAAAATACTCAAACATTTCTTGAGATCTTTAACTTTTCACCATTTGGTACATATATGTGCTAGTTATTTATTGTTCTCTCTAGTAACATCACCTAAATAATACTATCTAGTGTTATTTTAAAATGTAGATTACATCATCTGTATATATATAGATTCTTTTTAAAAAATAAATTTTCAGAATAATGCTTTATGGAAATTGAAGCTTACATATAATAGATTTTACATTCAGTCATGTACTACATCATGACGTTTCAGTCAACAGTGGGCCACATATATGATGGTGGTCCCGTAAGATTATGTTACCATATTTTTTACTGTACCTTTTTTTATGTTTAGGTATGTTTAGATATGCAAATACCATTGTGCTATACTTACCTACACTATTTATATAATAACGTGCTGTACAGGTTTTTAGCCTAAGAACAACAGGCTGTAACATGCAGCCTGGGCAGGTTTACCCTATGATGTTACATAGCAATGAAATCGCCTAACAGTGTATTTCTTAGAACGCATCTCTGTTGTTAAGCAAGACATGATTGCATGTGAATGCGTGTGTGTATGTGTGTATACTATTTTTTAAAAATCCTACGGTATATTATTGAATGTATAAGGATAATATGTGTTTCTATCAATTTAGTATAGCTTAGATCTGAGACGCAATTATAACTTTCAAGTCATCTAGAAGTAAAATCATACTGCATAGGAGATTCTAAAGCACTTTATTTAGGTAGAGGCAGAATTCGCCCTGCCAATTTTTTTTTCATTATCCTCTTAAATTTTGTAATATTGTGAGGTGACAATAACTATACTAGATCAGGGCAACTGATCTTTATATTGGTGCTACTAAGTTCGTATTTTACAGCTAATACTGATTGTATTGGATTTGTGTTATGTCTGATGCCTACTGAAAAGTTATAATGCCCTAGAGGGTTATTACTATTAGTGACACTGAGATGCTGTGATGATAGCAGGCTCTTCATTTAGAAGACTCAGATTTTAGATTGCTTTGTTTATTGCTGCGTTCTGTTGGTTATATTTATTTATTTTTAATTGTATTGACATTACTCAAGTGCCGATTTGTATCATAATGCTAGAGTCTTGGAAGGTGAAGAAGTCATACTTATGTTAATAAAACACAGTTCCTTTTCTCAAAATGGTCTTCCCCTGAGTGAATAAATGTGCGGAAAGTCTTGAGTGTACACAGTATTGGAAGTAGCAGCTTTGTGAACCCGTTTGTAATATTGGCATTGTTGTGTCATTCATTTTAAATTTGTTGCATGTTACTGATTGATTGCTAGAATTTTGGTACAGAATTCCCTTGGTTGGAAATCAGAAGAGTCACACCTAGATCAGAGGTCAAAAATAAAAGTATTGTTTTCTTCTAGCATAGCTGTTGATTTTATTATTTAGCAATATTCCCTAAGGTAGCCAGCTGGGTTTAGAGGGTGCTAAGACAGCTGGAGTGGGAGAAACAACCCTTGGCCAATATTTTCCTTTTCACTTGGTTAACTTGGTTGCTTTTTAAAGGGATTCATGAAAGTGATCAAGAATGAACGTGTATCTCCACTCACCTTTACATGGGTCAAGGACTTTGAAAAAAATCAGACTACATGAATATTACATGTTTCATAAGATAATTCTTAGTACCTCTTTCAAGGTTTTAGGATCTTGATAAAATTTTAAATGATCATTGTCTCCATTTCGTCTATAATAGTGGTGTCACATATTTTTTCTTTTTCTCTGTGGCTTGCTAAATATATTTTAATAGAAAACATTTTTATCTTCCCACTGTGAGTAGCCACACCATGAAACGTAAATTTTACAAGATCTTTTGCTATGTGAGTCTAAGGAGAAAGCATTGCCAAATTATTTTGTTTTGAAATATTTGTGTAACATGTCCTTTGTAAGTTTTAGTTTTTTAATTTTAATGAGGGAAGGAATGAAGAAAAGTAACACGTATTATTTGCCTACCACGTACCAGATATTCTGCTACATGCTTTAATTCAGATTATATCATATTGTCCTCACACTGACACTTCAAATTAGACTCAAAGGAATAAAGAATGTGTCTTAGATTCAAACTGAGCTTCATCCAACTCCCACAGCCATAATATTGCTATTATGGCATACTGTTTCTTACCATGAGGCCATGTGCTAACACACTGTGGAAGGTGCAATAATAAATGATATGTATTCCTAAGTTTGGGGAAACTTAGGAATGGAGCAGACAGATAGCTTTAGTGAAAACAGGACATAGAGGATACTAAGGAGCCGTGTAAGCCATGAGATCTGAGCATATAGGAAGAAAGATCTATTGTTTAAAATGAATTTTCCCTCCTTCAATTTTCTAAAATTAACTTAAATAATTTATAAATAGATATTTCTCAGTATGTGGTTTATAGTCTGTCTTATCTACTTGCATATTCTTGAAAACTGAGATACAGGGTTTTTTTCTAGCAAAGAAAATTTGTGGAGAAAGAAGAGGCAGATGTGTTGTGGACTACAGCTAGACATTATCAGCCTCAATTCCTATATAGTGGTCTTAGCTTCAATACAGAATTCTGACACTAAGTGGAGATTTGTGTAGGCATATTGTTTATTCAGAAGTTGGGGAGACTTAAAATGCATGTCTTTCCTGATATATATGAGCTGCATTTTACTAAGACAACCTTAATTTTTATAATGTAAATTTTTATAATGCTATAACATATTGTCTGGAAGTAGGAATTGGTTGATTGGGGGAGGGGAGAGCTAATATAATTCAGACAAGCAATAATTACTAGGTCAAGAAATAGGGCAATTAAAAACATGATTCATGGCAAGTAGGAGTGAGACATTTACATTCTGAAATTAATTATGGCACTTTTTATTTAAATTAAAATCAGGAAGAAAAGTTCAGGAAAAAGAGGTTCAGGGAAATTTTATATATATTCATCTCAACTACAAATTAGTAAAGATCTTATATTCAACAAATGTGTCAGAGTCCATTAAAGAGATTAGAAAACCCTATTTCATTGTAACTAAACTGCTTGACATTTTAACCTCCAAACTTTTTTATAATCAAATGTAGAGATTGTGTCTGTCTTGATAAGTCTACATATAGTATCCATGCTGCAAGAATAAAAAAAAAACAAGAAAAATGGATCCTTAGTTTTACAGGATTGACAAAGATGTCTGTTGGCCGAATCAAGTGTGAGAGCTCCTATAAAGTCCTCAGATCAACAAACTTTAAAAAGAAATGCTTTTATGTTCACTTAGACAGCAACCAGCTCCAACGGACAATCCGTTTTTTGTATAGTGCATCCTTAGAAGCGGGCTTTTAACTCTGAACGTCTGTGGTCTTGATCTTTGGCCTTCTAGGGCACTGATAATTACTGTTCCTACTGCACCTCCCGTTTAGTCCTTCCCTTTCTATTCTTTGGTTCACTCTTCCTTCCTTGTCACTTCCCCATTAAACTTTTCTGTCCTGGGCTCTATTATCTCAACTTGCTCTCAGCCCCCAACTTCCTTATTACTCACTCTGATAAGACCAGCTTCGTTCATAAGTGCTGGTGTAAAGAGGGCCCTTGCCTGCCCTGTCTCATTAGCAACTAGGGCATTTAGCATGCTTTCAATGTGTTTTTGGTGATCACGTAACTCACAGGAAGAAGCTAATATATGGTAATTTTAGATCCAGTGATAGGTGAGTGGAAGAGATCATTGGCCTTTCAATTTGCAAGTCTGCTCTTCCCCAAGCTTATGTTAGAAATCTCATTTGAATTTTGGAATGGTGATATAAAAGGCGAGGTTTTAGATTTGAGGACTTAATTGCTGAGAACATGTTTGCTGGAACCAGATAAAACTTCTTCCAGTGGATGGTAAGCCTGTCTTGGGGTAGCAAATTTAAGGAATGAAGTAAATTCCATTATCAGATATTCAATTTCAATATTTTAAATAGGTGATTAAATATGATGCCTAATCTCTGGAGTAGTTTGTAAAAGTGACCAATGTAAGTAATGAAATTTGGGATTATAAAGAATTTTCTGATCCATTTTAAGATATTCATCCAATAAAATCAACAAGCAGCAGTTAGTTAGCATCAGTGGTTTTTATTTGCTTGTTCATTTAGCAAAATATAACGTGGAAAGTCCCCAAAGGAAACCATATTGCTTAGTGAGGGAGAAAAATGATTTCCCTTTTAGTCCAGTCAGAATGGGCTACCATCGAGACAGACTGATGTGCTCAGCCAGGACCACCTTACTTAGTGGCATGGACTTGGGCTTCGATATGCAAAACAAGACAGAGATTCCTCAGTTTGTTTGGAAATTTGCAAATGTAGGCACTTTTCTAGGGAACTACTTAATTTAATTCCTCTCTTCATTTAGTTTTCCATGCAATTCAGAATCCTCAGAGTTTTCAAAAATGATTGATGGTTTCCAATGCCCCAGAGATAATTTCAGCCTCTGTTAAAACTTATAGTTTAAAAGTATAAAACTTCGCACATCTTTATAAATGTGTTGTTTAAATAATTCACTGTTGATGGATTAAGGGTTAAAATCCAAGCACCATTTTTGATATCAAGATGATACTATCATATCTCAAAATGAGTGTTCATACTAATTCTGAATGCAGAATGACATATTGACTTGTCGTTGAATTGAGGTCAGTTGCTTCTTAATTGTGTGTGGAAGTTACGGTATTTTACATAATTCAATCAGTAGGCATTGTCTATGATAGTGAATTACCTCTCTTGGACTTTTCATCTGTAGTAGAGTGGTTTTCTTGCTAGGTAGGGAGACATCCAAGAGTAAAGAGTGCTTGATACAAAGCAGAAATCACTGAGGAGGCATCTTTTAACCTCTTTTTACTTTTTTTTAACAAATGAAGTTAATTCTTTATTAAAGACATACTGCAAAGATACGTGGAAGATAAGTTGGACAGATGTATCACAAGGAGAATTCTTTTAAGGAGATAAGTAATAACTGGTTACTAGTACTTACTGTCAATCCTGTCTAAGACAATCTCAGGCCCTATGTGTCTTCCTTGCTGGTTTATGTGCTCTTTGTACTCTTTCCACTTTGAGCCCAATCAGACTGCATTAGCTGTCATAGGCATTCAAAAGTTAAATTAAAACATTGATGCTTATTTATACCAAGCAAATGGGAGAAACAAAGGTTTTTAAAATTTTTTTCCTTAATTTTATTCCTGATTTATTTCATTATGAAACTGATTACTCAAGAATATGGCAAGTTTCTTCCTCCCCAAATCCTTTCCTCTTGACTTCCATTATGAAAATGACTGTGTTTTGCCCTGTTTAGATTATGGAATATACTGTTTCCCTTTTCCTGGTTTTTGCTCCCAGTATCCATAAATTTCAAGATAGGAGAAAGAGAAGTAGGGGTTGTTGTATTGGCACAGCCCATCACAGTGCCTGGTGCATAATAGCTGCTCCAGAAAAACATGTCTCGGCATTATCTAGGGCTTGCCATTTCTATCATCTTTACTTAGCTTGAGGTGATGTGCAACTTTGACCTAGGACCTTTTTGAAGTGCATGGCTATGAGTCCCAGCGGTTCTCTTTCATTTGATTTACAAAGTACTTCTCAACATTAACTTTGTAATGAAGGAGCTTTATTCCCAGAACATATTTTAGCCAAGGGTGTACATGTCATGATTTATGACTAGAGCAAATAATAAAATATATAAAACCACACATGAAGGAGCCCATTAGGTTATTTCTAGATAACTTTGCTCCTATGTTTAACTGGCTATGTTTTTCCATGTCTATGTCTGATAAATGGATTTATCTCAATATCAGGTTTTCACAAGATTAATAATCCCTCTTTGTTAAGAGGGTCTGTTTAAAATTGAAGATAATTATCCTGACGTGAATTATATAAATATCTGCTAAATATTATTATGCTTTTATATTTTTAAGCATATCTGATATTATAAGTCTATTTTTGATGGGGCATCATGCAGAGATAGGAGGTGTACTCAGTAGGAAAAAATGGTGAGGTTAAAACATTTTTTTAACTTGGGTAATGCTATGGTCTCAAAGCTTTAACTTGAATTATTAGTGTATATAAATCCATCTTCTTAATTAAATGGGGCCTTTGGCCATTGAACGCCAGCATATGGACAGAGTTAGTTACTAGATGATATTATGAGGCTGGCCTGGCCACATAATCCATTAGACGTAGGATTCAGTTATATTAGTAGCAGCAAAATGATTTTTATGGTTGTAAGAATCTTCTCTTTGTTCTGTCAGTATCAATTATTTCAGTCCTAATAAAAATCTAAAAAGGGGGTCAGGTTTATGATCTGTGCTTTGGGTGGATAATTTGTAACTTTTCTATCCAGTAAGCCAAGAGTTTTTTTTTCTTTCTGGAAAGGACCTATACTATGTAGTTTGTGTAAACCACTTCATTGTGTGCTTATGGGGACAGTGAGAGTAATATCAAGAGCTTATAATGTTATAAAATTTCACTGAAGAGCATGAATACACATTAAAATAATAAATATAAATGTAATAGTATGTATATATGTGTTTGTGATTATAACAGTGAATATTATGTATTTCTTTTGGGAATTTTATCAGTGTTTGTCTATTATGTTTAAGACTTTGGAGGAATAATTTATAGTAATATGTTAAAATGTATGGTAATAAATGAGAGGATATCTAGTTACTGGTCCAGGGTCTCAGTCCACCTTTCATATGAAGCACTAGTAAACCACTGAGAAACAACTCATTGAAATGACAGTGCAAAGTAAATCAAGTGCAAAACTGGCATAGCATCATTGGGGGAGGGGGTAAGAAATAGAACCTGTTTCATATGGTTATGGAGAAGACAACAAAAGCTAGCATATGTAAATTGCATGATAGCTAAGTACTCAATAAATGTTAGCTCATTCTAATGGATAGATGTTTTTTAAGGGAGGTAACTACCAGTTCAGAATAAGAAATAATTTTCTAATAATTCTTGCCTTTCCAAAATTGTGGCGTAATGAAATTTCCATTTAGAAGTGTTTAGTTAATCATCCTTTAGAGATGTTGTAAAGGGAAAAACATTGAATGGGAGGTTTGGGCTAACCTTTATAAATGACTTTTTATATATTTTGTCCTATGGGGCAGATGCACCATCTTAGTGATATGCATTATAGTGTGTGCAACACGACTCTATGGAAACCTGAGAATAAAAGGGGCTATTACAGCAGGAGGGACTTCAGCAGCCACAGGTTGGTGAAATTAATGTGATTAAGTCAAGAGCAAGTGTACCACAGCTCTTCTTTTGATAGAGACACTTATCGAAGACTTTCTTTGTGTTAAGGCATGTTGCAAAGTTTTTATATGAATTGTTTTTAACTTATAGCATATGTGCTCTATTTTATGCCTGAGGCAAACAAGGCAGAGAAGGTGAAGTAATTTGCGCAAAGTAATCTAGCTGGTAATGTACAGATCTGGGATTTGAACACAACTTATCTAACTCCAAAGCCAGAGCTCATCATTCCATGTGTTGTGCTGTGTGTACACACAGCAGCAGTTGTCCTCATGAACCTCTGTGATGGATTTTGAAGATGCTATAATTCATTACTAGACAGATCTTTAAAATATTGGGTGCTACTGACTCTGCGATGCTAATTAGGTCTGGCTCCTCTGTATGGGTATGTATTTTGCAGGACATGAAGCCTGAATTCAAGAAGTTAAGTAGAACTTCGTTAAATCCTAGAAATGTTAAGCCTCTATTTAATACTTTTGTTTTAATACTCTTGTTTCTCTCTGTGTGTGTGACCCCATATCCACACACAGATTTTGCTAGAACATATACCGAGCTGGTCAAACAAAATTATATAACAAGGAGAAAAAGATAGGAAATTGAGTAATATTTTCTCTTGTCATGTTAGTCCAAAAGCTGAATGTTTAAAGAATTTATACTTGCTGATGATGGGCTTCTAGAAGGTTAAATGAGGTAGATCTGTACACTTGGCTTTTCTGAGTTGTAATGTGGTCTGGAAATAATGGAGGATGGAGATAATTACATTGTCAGCATCCGAGAACAGAAGGGATTTTAGGAAGAGTTTGTAAACTGAGTGGAAGGAAACCAGATCAAAAGTTATGTAAGAACTGGTTACAGATGTTATCTAAGGGCATAGATTCTTTACAGCAATCAGAAGGTCATGAAAGGAAACAGATCAAGATATACATTCTTAAGTGGTTATACAAACTCAAATTCAGGAAATTTGTAAATGAACAGGAATTATTACATTTTTAGGTCATGACTGCAGGTATGAAATTAAAATATAAATTATTTGCATATTCTGTCAGAGAAATGTGATACCACCTTATATAAGACTAAAATATGAGACTGGATTAGATTGTTAATTGGAGAAAAAATGCTATAAAGTACTTATTAGGATGATTGGCAAAATTTAATCCGTACTGTGTATTACATAATTGTGTCCATCAAAATTAATTGTTCTGAATTAGTGAAATATACTCTGGCTATATAATAGAATGTCATTTTTCTCAGATGATATATATTGGACTACTTAGGATAAAAGGTCATAGTGCATGCAACTTACATTTCAAATGGTTTGCAAAATAATAACAACAGTGAAATTATTATTTTTATGATTGAGAAAGAAGCATACAGAAAATGTGGCAAAATGCTAGCAATTTGTAATTCTAAACAAAGGATATGTGCATGTTTATTATTTAGTATTGTAACTTTTGAAGGTTTGAAATACACAAAATAAATTGTAGAAAATAAAAATATTTCTAACAAGTAATAATAATATCAATAATAAAAATAATGTTTTCTGAGCTTTCTAGGTAAATAAAAGTCTGGTAGATGCAAAAGTATTCAGAGATTGGAGTAACTGTTATGAGGACACTAAAATATCATAGTGTCCTAGGGTTGATTTAAACATGTCTATATTAGTGTATACCTAAAAATAACAGAAAACTCTTCAAACAATTTCTTGAAGGGCAGTTAATTTTTCAAATTACCAAAATATTTTTGAGTTATTTAGTATTTAGTATAGTCATGTAGAAAAGAAAGAAAATAAGTAGGAAAGGAAAGCTCTTCTAAGTTTTATCCATCACGGCATGTACCGTATTAGGAATTTTAACAGGAAGCAAGAAAAGTTTTATGATAATGATCAGAATAAAGTGGAGTTTAATAAATGAAAAAAGGACTTCAGAAAATATAAAGGGAAGTAGGAGAAAAATGTTTTAGGTAGGAATAATATTCAGAATCCATAGATTATCTCCCAGTTCGTATACATAAGGGCACCAAGTGCTCTGACCAGCATGGTTTTAGATATAAGATTTCTTATCTTTAAGGATTTATAAAACAAGAAGTCCATTACTATTCTTGTTGGCCAGAAGACCTCTTGTTGGCAAATTGCCTTAGTCTTCTAGCCTCACTATTCCATTGTGATTGGCCCTTTTCTTATCACCATTAGATGAAAGCAGAGGATCTAGAAAGAGTCAAAAGAACCCATATTTTAATTTTTTTTTTTCAAGTCCTTGTTCTTTTTTTTTTTTTTTTAATTTATTTGTTATTATTATACTTTAAGTTGTAGGGTACATGTGCATAACGTGCAGGTTTGTTACATATGTATACTTGTGCCATGTTGGTGTGCTGCACCCATCAACTCGTCATTTACATCAGGTATAACTCCCAGTGCAATCCTTCCCCCGTCCCCCCTCCCCATGATAGGCCCCGGTGTGTGATGTTCCCCTTCCTGAGTCCAAGTGATCTCATTGTTCAGTTCCCACCTATGAGTGAGAACATGCGGTGTTTGGTTTTCTGTTCTTGTGATAGTTTGCTAAGAATGATGGATTCCAGCTGCATCCAAGTCCCTACAAAGGACACAAACTCATCCTTTTTTATGGCTGCATAGTATTCCATGGTGTATATGTGCCACATTTTCTTAATCCAATCTGTCACTGATGGACATTTGGGTTGATTCCAAGTCTTTGCTATTGTGAATAGTGCTGCAGTAAACATACGTGTGCATGTGTCTTTATAGCAACATAATTTATAATCCTTTGGGTATATACCCAGTAATGGGATGGCTGGGTCATATGGTACATCTAGTTCTAGATCCTTGAGGAATCGCCATACTGTTTTCCATAATGGTTGAACTAGTTTACAATCCCACCAACAGTGTAAAGGTGTTCCTATTTCTCCACATCCTCTCCAGCACCTGTTGCTTCCTGACTTTTTAATGATCGCCATTCTAACTGGTGTGAGATGGTATCTCATTGTGGTTTTGATTTGCATTTCTCTGATGGCCAGTGATGATGAGCATTTTTTCATGTGTCTGTTGACTGTCTGAATGTCTTCTTTTGAGAAATGTCTGTTCATATCCTTTGCCCACTTTTTGATGGGGTTGTTTGTTTTTTTCTTGTAAATTTGTTTGAGTTCTTTGTAGGTTCTGGATATTAGCCCTTTGTCAGATGAGTAGATTGCAACAATTTTCTCCCATTCTGTAGGTTGCCTGTTCACTCTGATGGTAGTTTCTTTTGCTGTGCAAAAGCTCTTTAGTTTAATGAGATCCCATTTGTCAATTTTGGCTTTTGCTGCCGTTGCTTTTGGTGTTTTAGACATGAAGTCTTTGCCCATGCCTATGTCCTGAATGGTACTACCTAGGTTTTCCTCTAGGATTTATATGGTATTAGGTCTAACATTTAAGTCTCTAATCCATCTTGAATTAATTTTCGTATAAGGAGTAAGGAAAGGATCCAGTTTCAGCTTTCTACTTATGGCTAGCCAATTTTCCCAGCACCATTTATTAAATAGGGAATCCTTTCCCCATTTCTTGTTTCTCTCAGGTTTGTCAAAGATCAAATGGCTGTAGATGTGTGGTATTATTTCTGAGGACTCTGTTCTGTTCCATTGGTCTATATCTCTGTTTTGGTACCAGTACCATGCTGTTTTGGTTACTGTAGCCTTGTAGTATAGTTTGAAGTCAGGTAGCGTGATGCCTCCAGCTTTGTTCTTTTGACTTAGGATTGTCTTGGAGATGCGGGCTCTTTTTTGGTTCCATATGAACTTTAAAGCAGTTTTTTCCAATTCTGTGAAGAAACTCATTGGTAGCTTGATGGGGATGGCATTGAATCTATAAATTACCTTGGGCAGTATGGCCATTTTCACGATATTGATTCTTCCTATCCATGAGCATGGTATGTTTTTCCATTTGTTTGTGTCCTCTTTTATTTCACTGAGCAGTGGTTTGTAGTTCTCCTTGAAGAGGTCCTTTACATCCCTTGTAAGTTGCATTCCTAGGTATTTGATTCTCTTTGAAGCAATTGTGAATGGAAGTTCATTCCTGATTTGGCTCTCTGTTTGTCTGTTACTGGTGTATAAGAATGCTTGTGATTTTTGCACACAAATTTTGTATCCTGAGACTTTGCTGAAGTTGCTTATCAGCTTAAGGAGATTTTGGGCTGAGATGATGGGGTTTTCTAAATATACAATCATGTCATCTGCAAACAGGGACAATTTGACTTCTTCTTTTCCTAACTGAATACCCTTGATTTCTTTCTCTTGCCTGATTGCCCTAGCCAGAACTTCCAACACTATGTTGAATAGGAGTGGTGAGAGAGGGCATCCCTGTCTTGTGCCAGTTTTCAAAGGGAATTTTTCCAGTTTTTGCCCATTCAGTATGATATTGGCTGTGGGTTTGTCATAAATAGCTCTTATGATTTTGAGGTACGTTCCATCAATACCGAATTTATTGAGCGTTTTTAGCATGAAGCTCTGTTGAATTTTGTCAAAAGCCTTTTCTGCATCTATTGAGATAATCATGTGGTTCTTGTTTTTGGTTCTGTTTATATGCTGGATTATGTTTATTGATTTGCGAATGTTGAACCAGCCTTGCATCCCAGGGATGAAGCCCACTTGATCATGGTGGATAAGCTTTTTGATGTGTTGCTGAATCCGGTTTGCCAGTATTTTATTGAGGATTTTTGCATCGATGTACATCAGGGATATTGGTCTAAAATTCTCTTTTTTTGTTGTGTCTCTGCCAGGCTTTGGTATCAGGATGATGTTGGCCTCATAAAATGAGTTAGGGAGGATTCCCTCTTTTTCTATTGATTGGAATAGTTTCAGAAGGAATGGTACCAACTCCTCCTTGTACCTCTGGTAGAATTCAGCTGTGAATCCATCTGGTCCTGGACTTTTTTTGGTTGGTAGGCTATTAATTGTTGCCTCAATTTCAGAGCCTGCTATTGGTCTATTCAGGGATTCAACTTCTTCCTGGTTTAGTCTTGGGAGAGTGTAAGTGTCCAGGAAATTATCCATTTCTTCTAGATTTTCCAGTTTATTTGCGTAGAGGTGTTTATAGTATTCTCTGATGGTAGTTTGTATTTCTGTGGGGTCGGTGGTGATATCCCCTTTATCATTTTTAATTGCGTCGATTTGATTCTTCTCTCTTTTCTTCTTTATTAGTCTTGCTAGTGGTCTGTCAATTTTGTTGATCTTTTCAAAAAACCAACTCCTGGATTCATTGATTTCTTGGAGGGTTTTTTGTGTCTCTATCTCCTTCAGTTCTGCTCTGATCTTAGTTATTTCTTGCCTTCTGCTAGCTTTCGAATGTGTTTGCTCTTGCTTCTCTAGTTCTTTTAATTGCGATGTTAGAGTGTCAATTTTAGATCTTTCCTGCTTTCTCTTGTGGGCATTTAGTGCTATAAATTTCCCTCTACACACTGCTTTAAATGTGTCCCAGAGATTCTGGTATGTTGTATCTTTGTTCTCATTGGTTTCAAAGAACATCTTTATTTCTGCCTTCATTTCGTTATGCACCCAGTAGTCATTCAGGAGCAGGTTGTTCAGTTTCCATGTAGTTGAGCGGTTTTGATTGAGTTTCTTAGTCCTGAGTTCTAGTTTGATTGCACTGTGGTCTGAGAGACAGTTTGTTATAATTTCTGTTCTTGTACATTTGCTGAAGAGTGCTTTACTTCCAATTACGTGGTCAATTTTGGAGTAAGTATGATGTGGTGCTGAGAAGAATGTATATTCTGTTGATTTGGGGTGGAGAGTTCTATAGATGTCTATTAGGTCTGCTTGCTGCAGAGATGAGTTCAATTCCTGGATATCCTTGTTAACTTTCTGTCTCGTTGATCTGTCTAATGTTGACAGTGGAGTGTTGAAGTCTCCCATTATTATTGTATGGGAGTCTAAGTCTCTTTGTAAGTCTCTAAGGACTTGCTTGATGAATCTGGGTGCTCCTGTATTGGGTGCATATATATTTAGGATAGTTAGCTCTTCCTGTTGAATTGATCCCTTTACCATTATGTAATGGCCTTCTTTGTCTCTTTTGATCTTTGATGGTTTAAAGTCTGTTTTATCAGAGACTAGTATTGCAACCCCTGCTTTTTTTTGTTCTCCATTTGCTTGGTAAATCTTCCTCCATCCCTTTATTTTGAGCCTCTGTATGTCTCTGCGTGTGAGATGGGTCTCCTGAATACAGCAGACTGATGGGTCTTGACTCTTTATCCAGTTTGCCAGTCTGTGTCTTTTAATTGGAACATTTAGTCCATTTACATTTAAGGTTAATATTGTTATGTGTGAACTTGATCCTGCCATTATGATATTAACTGGTTATTTTGCTCGTTAGTTGATGCAGTTTCTTCCTAGCCTCGATGGTCTTTACATTTTGGCATGTTTTTGCAATGGCTGGTAACGGTTGTTCCTTTCCATGTTGAGTGCTTCCTTCAGGGTCTCTTGTAAGGCAGGCCTAGTGGTGACAACATCTCTAAGCATTTGCTTATCTGTAAAGGATTTTATTTCTCCTTCACTTATGAAACTTAGTTTGGCTGGATATGAAATTCTGGGTTTAAAATTCTTTTCTTTAAGAATGTTGAATATTGGCCCTCACTCTCTTCTGGCTTGTAGAGTTTCTGCTGAGAGATCTGCTGTTAGTCTGATGGGCTTCCCTTTGTGGGTAACCCGACCTTTCTCTCTGGCTGCCCTTAAGATTTTTTCCTTCGTTTCAACTTTGGTGAATCTGGCAATTATGTGTCTTGGAGTTGCTCTTCTCGAGGAGTATCTTTGTGGTGTTCTCTGTATTTCCTGAATTTGAATGTTGGCCTTCCCTACTAGGTTGGGGAAGTTCTCCTGGATGATATCCTGGAGAGTGTTTTCCAACTTGGTACCATTTTCCCCCTCACTTTCAGGCACCCCAATCAGATGTAGATTTGGTCTTTTTACATAATCCCATACTTCTTGCAGGCTTTGTTCATTTCTTTTTCTTCTTTTTTCTTTTGGTTTCTCTTCTCGCTTCATTTCATTCATTTGATCCTCAATCGCTGATACTCTTTCTTCCAGTTGATCGAGTCGGTTACTGAGGCTTGTGCATTTGTCATGTATTTCTCGTGTCATGGTTTTCATCTCTTTCATTTCGTTTAGGAGCTTCTCTGCATTAATTACTCTAGCCATCAATTCTTCCACTTTTTTTTCAAGATTTTTAGTTTCTTTGCGCTGGGTACATAATTCCTCCTTTAGCTCTGAGAAATTTGATGGACTGAAGCCTTCTTCTCTCATCTCGTCAAAGGCATTCTCCGTCCAGCTTTGATCCGTTGCTGGCGATGAGCTGCGCTCCTTTGCTGGGGGAGATGCGCTCTTATTTTTTGAATTTCCAGCTTTTCTGCCCTGCTTTTTCCCCATCTTTGTGGTTTTATCTGCCTCTGGTCTTTGATGATGGTGATGTACTGATGGGGTTTTGGTGTAGGTGTCCTTCCTGTTTGATAGTTTTCCTTCTAACAGTCAGGACCCTCAGCTGTAGGTCTGTTGGAGATTGCTTGAGGTCCACTCCAGACCCTGTTTGCCTGGGTATCAGCAGCAGAGGCTGCAGAAGATAGAATATTTCTGAACAGCGAGTGTACCTGTCTGATTCTTGCTTTGGAAGCTTCCTCTCAGGGGTGTACTCCTCCCTGTGAGGTGTGGGGTGTCAGACTGCCCCTAGTGGGGGATGTCTCTCAGTTAGGCTACTCAGGGGTCAGGGACCCACTTGAGCAGGGAGTCTGTCCCTTCTCAGATCTCAGCCTCCGTGTTGGGAGATCCACTGCTCTCTTCAAAGCTGTCAGACAGAGTCGTTTGCATCTGCAGAGGTGTCTGCTGCGTTTGTTATGTTTACTGTGCCCTGTCCCCAGAGGTGGAGTCTACAGAGACAGGCAGGTTTCCTTGAGCTGCTGTGAGCTCCACCCAGTTCGAGCTTCCCAGCAGCTTTGTTTACCTACTTAAGCCTCAGCAATGGCAGGCGCCCCTCCCCCAGCCGCGCTGCTGCCTTGCCGGTAGATCACAGACTGCTGCGCTAGCAATGAGGGAGGCTCCGTGGGTGTGGGACCCTCCCGGCCAGGTGTGGGATATGATCTCCTGGTGTGCCTGTTTGCTTAAAGCGCAGTATTGGGGTGGGAGTTACCCGATTTTCCAGGTGTTGTGTGTCTCAGTTCTCCTGGCTAGGAAAAGGGACTCCCTTCCCCCTTGTGCTTCCCAGGTGAGGCAATGCCTCGCCCTGCTTCAGCTCTCGCTGGTCGGGCTGCAGCAGCTGACCAGCACCGATCGTCCGGCACTCCCCAGTGAGATGAACCCAGTACCTCAGTTGAAAATGCAGAAATCACCGGTCTTCTGTGTCGCTCGCACTGGGAGTTGGAGACTGGAGCTGCTCCTATTCGGCCATCTTGCTCCGCCCCCCCCATATTTTAATTTTTACTTCCTCGGTTAAGCCAACCATTCATTGAACCTTCATTCAATTTTCACAAGATTCTTCTTTCTCAGCAGGTACGTCTAGAAATCATTTTGAGCTCTTAAAACTTGGCATTCCAAATTCATTTATTATTTCCTTTCTTCAATTTTATTTTTCTTTCTCTCTATTAAACTTCCGTTTAAGGAGTAAGATAGTTTTTTGCTCCTGAAATCTCAAGCCATTTCTTAAAGGAATCTGATGAAGAGTAGTCTTAATTTCACAGAGGAGAGCTTCTCTGGGCCTTACAATCATCATTACAGATTATATAGGCAGAGTAAAAGAAATCTCACATGAATAAACATGTGCCTTAAAAATATAAATAAAGAGTTCTAACAAAATGGAAGATAGATTATTCGATTAAATAAATTGCAGAGAAGTTAATGCCTAACTGCATATTCAAGCCAGAGAAAAACTATAGCAACAACAACTACAACAAAACTAAATAAATGAGATAAAGAAACAATAAAGAAAAATGAAAACTATATTTTTTAAATACATTAAACCCAAGGAAATGATAAAGGAAGACGTTGTCCCTCTATCAGATAAAAAAGGAAAGTTCTTAACTGATGACATACAATAGGCAGAGACTTTTAATAAGCATTTTCTTTACCTCTGTCTTCACACATAAAAGGTCATCTTTGATCTAATCACTGGAATAGGCAACACCTGGGCTGGGAGGGCAGAAAGTCATGATAAAAGAAGGAATGAACTAGAGATTGTGTACAAAAAATAAAATAAAAGGTTGTTCAAGTGCTGGGGTTGGCAAACTTTAATATACAAATGGAACTCTTTTAAGAATAGGATGTCAATTCTCTTCCCCTTTTGGGTCTTTCTGTTTACTTATTACATATACTATTTCTCAATTTGGTAATACATAAGTTTTGTATAGACAGAGCCTAGAGGAAATTAAACATGAGCATGACATGGCCCCAACTCTCAAGAAATCCCACATAGTAAACTAGTCTTGGGTGAAACTTTTTAATAAATAAAATGGTATGATGTGATCTACATATGTAATTATTTATGAAAGATGCACAACTTGCTAGATAAAGTGCTCATAGGTCCAGAGATACTTACCAATAGTTTTAAGCAACTGCAAGGAAACTATCATGTTACTTAAGTATGAGTTTTAAACTATTTTTTTTTTGAGACAAGGTCTCGCTCTTTCTCCCAGGCTGGAGTGCAGTGGCACATTTACAGCTCACTGCAGCCTCAACTTCCTCCCACTTCAGCCTCCTAAGTAGCTGGGACTACAGGTACACACCGCCAAACCTGGTGCCATTTAAAATTTTTTGTTGAGACGGGATCTCCCTGTGTTGTCCAGGCTGTTCTTGAACTCCTGAACTCAAGCAATCCTCTTGCTGTGGCCTCCCAAATTTTTATTAAATAAAATAATAAAATGGTAGTGTCACAGGTGAGAAGGGGGTGAAGAGGCTATAACAAAAGTTTGGTTAAGTGCACAAGCTTAGGAAAGTAGTAGCTTAATAGGGCAGGTAGCAGGGGCATGATGTGGGAAACTACTCAGCGTGGTAACAAGTTAACATCTGGATCAGAGTCCAAGATAACTCCTGGATTTGTCAATATTCTTTGTAGGGTAGCTCAAGTTTATGGGAGTAAAGACAACATCTTTTTTGGTTCAAAACCTCTAACTTCCATAGGTAAAATGAGGGCTCTGTCCAAGACTACTCTGCAGGGACTGTCTGCCCAAACCAAAGCTGTCAAATCCTAACTTGCTTTTGATTAAGTACTCTGATAATTAAGTCTTAATGCATCTTTGTTTGTATTTGGAGACAAGGATTTTGGAGATAATAATTTGTGACTATTATTTGATATCTGTCCAATGGACCTACATTTTTAAATTTTTTTTCCCCAATTCGTGGCAGCCTGGATAGAAAAAAAAAAATAAACAAAAACAAAAACAAAACACTTTTTTAGCTCTGAAGCCCAAATCTGAATTTTAGTATGTATCACACTTGAGAAAGGAAAATGATTTTCTAGAAAGGAATCTAACAGGGTCCTCCATTGATGGAAAAAGCCCTAAGACTACCAACTACTTCTATAAGGTAGGAGAGAAAAGGGAAGAGAATCAGGGACAGAAAAGAGT
Organism: Macaca mulatta; assembly: GCF_049350105.2. NCBI lineage: Eukaryota > Metazoa > Chordata > Mammalia > Primates > Cercopithecidae > Macaca > Macaca mulatta. The sequence continues at coordinate 115,716,512 of NC_133413.1, forward strand.
TGCCTGGAGCCTCTACCTGCAGGAAAGCTGTTCCTTAGGAAGGGAAAAGATAGGCAAAGGGAGCAAAGGAGAGGAAGGTGGGACCACAGCAGGTGGAGACTCTGGTCTCTTACTAGTGCAGTAGCAAAGAAGGAAGAGAGAATCACACCTTTCTGTATGACCTTTGAATGCTTGTTGTTCCAACTGCTGGTAACTCTGGCAGAATTGGTGTCCTGGAATATAACCAAGCAGATTAGAACTCCCTTCACCAGTTGAGTAGTGAAGATAGGAGTCTGTAAAGAGGCAGATGAGACGTTGGTATGCAGATTAGATGTTGTGGGCTTAACTATTTTCTTTTATCATTTATCAGTCTCTTTAATGTAGACAAAAGTACAAACTGAAAGAAAATTGGCTTCTAATCATAGCCGAAATAACTTTTTGAGGTCAATGATCATGTTCCTCTGTGGAGTCTACTTCTTGTACAAGGCTTTGCTGTAGTTTATCTGTTCTTTCTTCTGCAACATTTCGCTGTAAATACAAGATCATTCCAACGTGAATAATAATAACAAAAAACTTTATCACCATCTATCACAAAATCCTCTCTTAACCCCATATGCCACCCCACTTCTCTATGCCCTATTTAGAGCAAAATGTCTTGAAATTGTTGTCTCCAGTCTTGTTTCTATTCTTTCATTTCCTCTTCTCTCCTCAACTCCATCCCATTCAGGAAAAAGCCCCGAGATTCCTCAGCACTCCCCTAACAGAGCTGTTATGGTTACCAGTGGCCTCCATTTAGACAAATCCAATCTGCACCTCTCTTAACTCCTAGCATCATTCAACAGAGTTGACTACTCCCTCCTTCATGAAGCACTTTCTTCTCTTGACTTTGATAACATTACACTCTCTTAGTTTTCTTCCCTTTTGAATGGCTACTTCTCAGTTTTCTGGATTAATTTCTCCTCTGCTCAATATCTAAACATTGAAGTTCTTCAAGACTCTCTCCTGGACCTTCCTCTCTTGTCAGGCTGTATTCTTTCTCCAGGTGATGAATTTTGATCCTATAACTTTAAATACCATCTGTCTCTGAAATGCTTTAAAAATCTTTATTTCCAGACTTGAATTTTCCCTGGACCTTCAGACTCATATTTCCAACTGCCTAAACTCTTCACATGGATCTCTAACAAGCATCTCAAATTTAATGTGTCCCAAGAACAACTCTTGGTCATGTGTCTCACAGATCTGTTCCTCTTCAATTGTTTCATCTCAGCCAATTTCATCTACATACATCCGGTGTGTCTACGTTATAAAGCTGGGAGTTAGCATTTATTCTGGTTTTTGCATCTTCTCATATCCAATCTATTATAAGTCCTATCTCTAAAAATATCTTCTGAATTCATCTATTTCTGTCCAGTTTTAGTTCAGATCATCATCTTCTCTTGCCCAGATTATTGCTGCCTAATGTGGTCTCTCTGAAATTCACTCTTACTCCTTAGAATCCATCCTGTGTATAGCAGATAATCTTTTAAAATCATGATACCATGCCACTCACTAGCTTAGAACTTGTCAATTGCTTCCCAATGCAATTAGAATATAATCTGTATTCCTTGTCCTGGCTTTGGAACCTCCTGCTCAGCTCTCTGTCCTCATCTTGTACCACGGTCCTCTCATCTCTGTGCTCTAGCCATGTGGCTCTTTCTCAGACATGCCATGTGCACTCCCACTGCTCTCACTGTAGGGCTGTTCACCCTGCCTTGAATGCTCTTCCCCTGGGATTCTTATAAGGTCATTCCTTCTTGTCATGTAAGTCCCATCTGACATGTCATCCCTTCGAGGAGGGCTTCCCTGACTTCCCAGATGAAGTAAACACCTCATCATAGTAGCCTGTCGCCCGATATTGGTAATCTTCATAGTGCTGACAACATTATAGTTCATTTCGCTTTGTTTGTTTATGCAGTTTATTTATCTATTTGTTCACTGGTTGTTTTGTTTTCTTTGCTTACTGTCACCTCCCACTAGAATGTAAACCCAAGGAAATCAAGAACTTAGTTCTAAAAGAGTCCTACAAGAGTAACTGGTATATAATAGTACTGTAGAGACATTTGTTGAATAGAAGTATGAATGACTGGGCTGGATGTGGTGGCTCATGCCTGTAATCCCAACACTTTGGGAGGCCTAGGTGGAAGGATCATTTGAGGCCAGGAGTTTGAGACCAGTCTGGCCAACATAGCAAACTCCATTTCTACTAAAAAGACAAAAAAAAAAAAAAAAAAAAAAAAAGCCAGATGTAGTGGTGCACACCTGTATTCCCAGCTACTCTAGAGGCTGAGGCATGAGAATCGCTTGAACCCAGAAGGTGGAGGTTGCAGTGAGCCAAGATCTTGCCACTACATACCAGCCTGAGTCAAAAGAAAAATAAAGAAAAATGAATGACTGAATGAATAGATATTTGGATACCTTTTACAGAAGTGTTTTAGGTGCACTTCCGACTGTGTATACTTCCCTCTTAACAACAGTTTGATTTCTTTGAAGTTTGAACACCTTGAAGCATGTTATATTTCCCTTTCTTTGGAGGACTGTATAAAAAGTGTGCTTCCCAGTTTCAGTTATGGGAAACTAGGGAAGGATAACTGCTGGGATGGATGTGAAAAGAAAAGGATTCAAATTATCGCCTCAATGCATATTATATGTCACTATCATTTTTTAATTAAAAAATTATTGCTATAAACTGGGTTATTGGATGAGATAGCCAGATGAAATTAAGAAAATTAAATGGAAAGAGCCCTGCCTTTAGATTGGAAGGTGAGCCGCAGAAGACTAAGTCAAATAAAAACTTTATAGTAATGAATGTGAAGAAGAACTGGGGGTGAACTAAGAATTAGGGAGGCAGGGGTCCCCAAGGAACACAGTAGATGTCCCCCAGTTTATATCTATAATCCTATATTTTAATCCATAGCTAAGATACATTTTTTCTTGTGAAAAGTTATGATATTTCCAACCTGGAGCCATCACTGCCTTGTCTGAACTCTCAGAAGATTTTGCCCCTATCTGTAATGATAACTGCTTTCTTTTAATATTTGTGTACATGCCTTAATCTCTCCTCCTAGGCTGCAAACTCCTTAAGATGAAGCACTGTGTTTTGTTTTATTTTAATTGCTCTGTTCCACACAATTTCCTACAAATAGTTGGAGGACGCTCAGTAAATATTTGTTTTGTGACTGAATGAATAAATAGCAGACAAGGCTAGATTATGTGAGTATATGTATATTTCTTTTAATAATGAAACTACAAGAGCATCCTCATTATAGAAACAAAAACTGTTGGGGAGGTTTTATTTGATATACTGTGTATGTTTTTAGGTTTAGAGAGGATGGTAGTCTCTCTAAATACTAACACATGAGATAAAGAAGAAGAAAATAAGATATTTCTGATATTTGCCAGTATTCTAGTTGGTTTAAAATTAAGACAGTTTTAAGAAATTTAAGAGATTTAATTTATCAAGGATAGGTAGGCATGTAGATAGATAGGTCAGTCAATCAACAGATAGATGATAGGCAGATGGAGTATATCTAGGACCTAAAATCGACATAGATGGTTGGATAGGTAGGTAAATAGGTAGATACATAGATAGGTACATAGGTAGATAATTAATATCTAGGACCTATTTAGATAATTATACTGTTGCCCTGTGAAAATAACAATATGTATTACTTTTGTTTGTGGTTTTAATATTGAATTTAAATAGTTAAAATTTCAAAAAAATTGTTCTTTTTTTAATAACTTGTGAATTTCTACATTTGGCACAGTTTTTATTTAGTGGCCTAATTTAATTGCTGTGTATTATTACAGGGTGATTTACAGAACTTTATCTTATAACTTTATATCTACGTATGAACATCAAGTTTTAAAACAAATCAAATTCCCACTGATAGCATAAACAATTTAAAAAAAAAAACTTCTTCCATAATGGGAATGCAATTAGAATTTTTTTTTTTTTTTTTTTTTTTTTTTGAGACGGAGTCTCACTCTGTCGCCCAGGCTGGAGTGCAGTGGCTGGATCTCAGCTCACTGCAAGCTCCACCTCCCGGGTTTACGCCATTCTCCTGCCTCAGCCTCCCGAATAGCTGGGACTACAGGCGCCCGCCGCCTCGCCCGGCTAGTTTTTTGTATGTGAGATGCTTGTGGACTTGAGAGGAAATATTTACAACTCATCAGTGAACCAGCAAACCAGTGGCCAAAATCTAATTAAAAGTTTACATTGGTCCGGGTGCAGTGGCTCATGCCTGTAATCCCAGCACTTTGGGAGGCTGAGGCGGGCGGATCACCTGAGGTCTGGAGTTCGAGACTAGACTGACCAACATAGTGAAACCACATGTCTATGAAAAATAAAAAATTAACCAGGCATGGTGGTGCATGCCTGTAATCCCAGCTACTTGGGAGGCTGAGGCAGGAGAATCGCTTGAACCCGGGAGCTGCAGGTTGTGGTGAGCTGAGATCGCACCTTTGCCCTCCAGCCTGGGCAACAAGAGCGAAACTCTGTCTCAAAAAAAAAAAAAAAAAGTTTACATTGACTCTAATAAGAACGAAAACCAGCCATGAATACATGGTGTAGACGAATATTAATTTTCTTTTTTGACTACCCAGTAGAGTGATGTAATTTTATTTCACAATGTAATATGTGGAATGAGAAAACTATAATCCTATCATAAGGCAGAAAATACACAGGATGGGGTCTTGATCTTATTCATTATTGTAGTCCTAAGTTTTGGGACTGCCTGCGCATATAGGAAACACTCATGACAAAATGCTGTTATCTAGAAATTCAGGTGTGATGTAAGTGTAGACTCACTCTCATCTTTCACCTAGTTCCTATTTCGTTAGCTTTGTAACAGTGATATTGAATTTTGACACACCATTTACAGATTTTGACAAAGACTTTCTGTAGTTGAAAGTCAATAGTTACTTGTAGCAGGAAGAAGTGAGTTAGTTGAAATACTTATAGAAATATTTGCTATATTTCTAACACAGAATAATGCCAAAAATATGTAAGATGCTGATTATAGCCTATAATATAAATAAAGTGGAGTTGAGTTCCTGTTTCTGACTCTATTTTACTCTGTAGGAATGATGACCCCACCCACTTTATGCTCAGTTTTTTATATATTAAGAAAGAGAGAAAAACAAACAACCACATCAAAAAGTGGGCAAAGGATATGAACAGACATTTCTCAAAAGAAGACATTCAGACAGCCAACAGACACATGAAAAAATGCTCATCATCACTGGCCATCAGAGAAATGCAAATCAAAACCACAATGAGATACCATCTCACACCAGTTAGAATGGCGATCATTAAAAAGTCAGGAAACAACAGGTGCTGGAGAGGATGTGGAGAAATAGGAACACTTTTACACTGTTGGTGGGCTTGTAAACTAGTTCAACCATTATGGAAAACAGTATGGCGATTCCTCAAGGATCTAGAACTAGATGTACCATATGACCCAGCCATCCCATTACTGGGTATATACCCAAAGGATTATAAATTATGTTGCTATAAAGACACATGCACACGTATGTTTATTGCAGCACTATTCACAATAGCAAAGACTTGGAATCAACCCAAATGTCCATCAGTGACAGACTGGATTAAGAAAATGTGGCACATATACACCATGGAATACTATGCAGCCATAAAAAAGGATGAGTTTGTGTCCTTTGTAGGGACATGGATGCAGCTGGAAACCATCATTCTTAGCAAACCATCACAAGAACAGAAAACCAAACACCGCATGTTCTCACTCATAGGTGGGAACTGAACAATGAGATCACTTGGACTCGGGAAGGGGGACATCACACACCGGGGCCTATCATGGGAAGGGGGGAGGGGGGAGGGATTGCATTGGGAGTTATACCTGATGTAAATGACGAGTTGATGGGTGCTGACAAGTTGATGGGTGCAGCACAGCAACATGGCACAAGTATACATATGTAACAAACCTGCACGTTGTGCACATGTACCCTAGAACTTAAAGTATAATAATAATAATAAATAAATGTAAAAAAAAAGAAAGAAAGAGAAAGGCAGATGCTGATATCTGGGCCTGGTGGGCTGTGGTGTTCTTCTCTTGAATACTGAATTTAACCCACAATCAACATTACACAAGGACCCTAAGTGATCATAATGGGCTAGACAAATATGAGACTACTACATATGCACACCCGAACTCAGCCAAAGACATAAACATTTTGCAGACCAGAAAATTAACAGATATTTTCTATCTGCATATATTATACTTTAAGTTCTGGGATACATGTGGAGAACGTGCAGGTTTGTTACATAGGTATACACGTGCCATGGTGGTTTGCTGCACCTATCAAACCATCATCTACATTAGGTATTTCTCTTAATGCTATCCCTCTCCTAACCCTCCACCCACTGACAGGCCCTGGTGTGTGATGTTCGCCTCCCTATGTCCATGTGTTTTCATTGTTCAACTCCCACTTATGAGTGAGAACATGCAGTGTTTGGTTTTCTGTTCCTGTATTAGTTTGCTGAGAATGATGGTTTCTAGCTTCACCCTTGTCCCTGGATGAAAGTTCACGTCCTTCATGAAAAGACATGATGAACTCATCCTTTTTTTATGGCTGCATTAGTATTCCTTGGTATATATGTACCACATTTTCTTTATCCACTTTTTCTGATCACCAATCACAGCTTTAACATCACTTCATTCTTCTTGATTGATGGTTAAGAATTTCTAAAATACCCAGAGAATTTGAGGAGGATACCCAAACCAGAGAACTCTTGGTTTCTGACAACATCCAATCCAGAGCAAAATCCTGCTTTTGTGAACTCTTCCCCAAAACACCTACCACAAGTTCAAATCATATAAGTTATGGCAGACACATTCCTACTGAGATTCCCCACACTTCCCTCATTGCGGTGGGTCAGGAAACAGACATTTGTCCAATGACAGATCTGATCCAGGTGGTTTTTGACTGAAGGTCTTTAATAATATTAATAGCTTAAAGACTATCAAGTGTGCTAAAATGTAAATGTTTTTGAATGAATATTTTCCCCAAAGATAGCCTCTGGAGAGCAGCAAAAATTTGAGCTAGAGAAAAACTGAAGCTTCAAGTGTATACATAATTGTGGGTTTTTTGATCAGTCAATATTACCATTATATGGTACATTTTTATAGACTACTTTTGAAAGACTACACTGTCAACATGATATAGCCTATAAGTTGAAGTTCTAAGCATTCTTTCTGTGGATTGGTAGACTTTCTGTTAAGTGATTTGCCATAAATTCAAACGTATCAATCCGAAGGACTAATAAACCACCACTGAAAGACTTGCTGAAAACAATATATTCAAGATTCAAAATTTGTTTGTCCAAAACACCTGCTTCTGACCTCCCACAAGATAAGCTATTTAGACACTGTTGAAATTTTTATAATATTATACTTTGGATGAATACAGGCTTAATGATTCATCTGTTATTCTTCCAATTTGAATAGCTGACAAATTATACTTTTATTATTTCTATCTGGTCAATAGTATGATTTCCTGACATCATCTTTCTGTGTATGCAATGCACTCTAGAGGTACTTAAGCTTTTTTTTGTTAATCATAAGTTATTCATTAGATAACCTCACAGGGAATAAAATAATGTTTGGGTTAAAATTGCAAAACAGAGTTAATCCTGTATGTCTAATATGATGTTTTATTGTATTTCCAATATAGATTATTAGGAAATATTAAACTATAGAACAGTTTTTTTGTTAAACACTTTTGTCAATGTTATTTTCTTATTCCATGTTAAAAGTTTACCTTTATTGGGAAGAATGTTAATAATAAAATAGAAAATGTTATTTTACCCTTTACAACACAGTGGTATATAGCGTTTGCATATATGCCTACCAGACTTCAAAATGTGAAATGGAAATGAAAACATTCTAGAGGAGTTTTCTAGAATGGGGGAAGAAAGTCTAGCTTCCACATTTGTGGAATGGCTTAAAATATTTGTGATTTTACGATGGAAAGATTGAGTATAGAGGAAGGTTAGACAAAACTTACTTGGCAAAACTTAGGGCTTTGGAAATTGGTAGTTCCCCTAAAACCTGACAAAAGAATATTGGAATTTAGAAATAGTTATGGTACTTCAAAGAGTATAAAGGAAGCATTGATGCATAATATTTGTGCCTCATCTTTGAAGCTTTGGTGACGATGATGATGAGTGGAACATTAAAGGTGTAGAATATAGTAAATGATCTTTGGAAATCTAATATCTAGTTATGGAGATTATGCTGAAACATAATCATGTAATTAGGTAGAGATATATATGTAAATGAATAGGTATTTGATGGAAAGGGAAATAGGTGGTTAGGAAGAGAGGAATAAGGGTAGGCTAGAATAGTCAGGAAAAATATCATGACTGGGGTTGGGCATTGCCTGAGCCTTAAAGAACAGACAGGATTGTAAGAGATGAAGAAAACATGAAGGTCGTTTAGGCTGTATGGTCATCAATATATGCTGCTCCTCATCATCAAAGTTAATAAACATATTAGCATACATTTTCTCCAGGATATTTCACTAAGCACTGTTGGGATGAAGTAAGCGCCTATCCATGAGGCATTTACAGATTCACTGGATGCTTGTTGAATTTACTTAACAGACCTTTCTAAAGGCCTTCTAGTCATAGAAAGCATGCAGAGTTATACAGTCAAAAATTGGTCAGCATGACTATCCAGCAGCAGAATTCTCGGTCCAAAGACAAATAAATCTTATGTGGTGTATTCTTTTATTCTTAAATTTTAATATATTTATGTAAAAAAAGAATGTGATTTCAAATAACCCTCTGAGTCCTACTTTTCTCATATGTGAAATAAAGGTGTTAAAGAACTGGATCTTTGAAGGCCTATGTAGACTTGTAATTGCATAGTTCTTTGTCCTGAGTTTATCAGCATACAACATATAACTGAAAGATTTACCTAATATATCTTAGTCTTAGTGGTGTAGAGTATATGAAAATAGAGTGTTGTTCATATAAATTGTTGCATGCTATTTTAGCCTTGTTTACAGCTTAAAAAGTAGTTTGAATTGACCATTGGAATAGACCATTTGGAGCTCCTGCTGGATCAACCAGCACCAAGTTGTGCCCACTATTCAGAATTTTGAAAAAACAAAGTATCACTCTATTATCGCATTTTTAAAAATCTACATAATTCTTATGTTGCTCTTTTCTTCAGTCTTTCCATTTTTCTGTCTTCTTTCAAATCTGCCTAGGTATTAATATAAAGAGAAGAAAGCTTCAAATATGGATCTCATCACACTAGACAACTATGGAATTGCATTAACTGAAGTATGCTTAGGAAAAATGCTCTAATTAATTTTATGTGGTAGGATATGTTGGGGAATGTCAGACCAGTGTTAGCTCACTCACTGTAGACACAATCCGGTGGACACCTTGACTCCTCCATCCCCCAATCTGCCAGCCCTCCACATTCATTGTCTTGGGGATGGAATCACACATCAGAAACACTGAGAGAGAAGATGCAACTCTTGTCTTTTGAGTTGCACAAGCCAAGACCGCAGCATAGATGAGTTCGTGAAGAAGATATGATGACCCACGCAAAGCTGCCCTCCACTTCGCCACTGAGATAAAAGTAAGAATTCTCCTGATGGAAGAGAAGTGATGAGTGCATAAATGATGATATCTAAAAAGAGTGTGAGCCACCCTTTCTTCCCCCCAGTCAATCCCAGGAGGTGGATTATCCACAGAGTTCCTCAGTAGGCTTATTCATAGGATACCAAATGGGAACTGGGTTTTTTCTCTGAGGTGGGGCCAGGGAAGTCAGTAAGACCGCAGAGACAGATGGGCCTAAGGCAGACTCATTGCCTCCCCTGATCCCATCACTTTGTGAGACGAAGTAAACTGATCTCCATGTACCCAAGGGCATGCAATAGTTGGGAATAAACATTAACCTGTTTGGAGCAAGAGCTTTAACAAGAAGAAAGAGGAAATTCAAAGGAATGCTAAGGGGGACTGATGGCACTAAGGACCAGATGCCTTCTCACGGAGGTCCTCCAAGTCCTCCCCATTGTCAGGCCAGTAAATATGCTCTCTGGAACTTAGACAAAACCCTGAATTGATGAAGTTTCTGTCATCTGGGAAATAGGTTCTTGAAAAATAAATTTAGATATTCAGTAATCCCTATAACAGCAAAAATGAAGACAGCGCTCACCGTGTCCCAAACACCACCCTAAGCACTTTATGTGTAGTGACTAATGAAAGTCTCACACAGCCATATGAGAGAGTTATTGTTATTATTATCTCTGTTTTATTGATGATTGAACTGAGGCCCAGAGAGGTCTTGCCCAGTGTTTCACAGCTCAGAAGTTACAAAGCCAGGATTCAAATCTAGGTAGTCTGTAACGGACTATACGAGACCACTTCTCAAAGAGGTTTAAAATAATAAAACAACACTTCTGGCACAACTGAATCTGTGGCCCATGTTTTACATACCTCATGCATATTTTGAAGGAATTTTGTGCAAAGCCATCTTTGACATTCGTTTCTGTTTGGACTCTGGGCAGGTGTGAGGATGCTGCTTATTATGTAATACAGAGTGCTTTCTGGAAGACCATGGAAATTATTTCTCTCTATTCTTAGTACTGGAAATATTTGGGCTTCTCTTGAGCAACTACTTTATTTGTATTTTGTAGAAAAAGCAACTATTTCATCTCATTTCTCTGTTTTCATTGGCTGGTGTGTAGCTTAGAGACAAACGTCAAGCTAGCTATTGCCAAGTCACTAGAAATTCATGGCCTGTGTTGTGTGTGTTCACCGTACTGCTCTATCCCAACTTTCCTTTTGCTTTGCTTCTTACCTATTTTAATTTACTTTATCTGTCAGTAATGTACATATCTTAGTGAAACACCTTAAATCCTTTCTGAGAAAGGCAGGTTGTAAATACATGCAAATATTATTTTTCTTTGCTTCCAAACTACATCACTCTTAGATCTCTCTTGGTCAGCAGAAGGACCCTAGCGATTACTTTATAGCAGTAATGTCATTCCTTCATTGGCACATTTTATCCATAGAGGACAGAGAGGATAAGCTGTGAAGGACACAGTGTGCTTCCTATTCCCTCCTCTCTATTCTTAAGCTGAAGGTGCTGTGGTGAAAAGAAATGTTGGCACATAGGGAAGAATGGCGTAGTGGCTAAGTATATGGGTTCTGAGGTCAGAACTGGCTCATATCCCAGTTCTGCAGCCCGCCTCCATGTGACCTTGAGCAAGTTACTTATCTGTGCCTCAGTTCCCTCATCTATAACATAGAGCTGAAACAGTTACCCCCATTCATGTAGTTATTATGAATATTAAATAAATTAATGTTAGTAAAACATCTATTGTTTTTCAATAGTTGCTCAGTAAAATGGCCCGTAAGTGGCGGCAGGAGAGCTAGAGAATTAGAAAAAGTCTTTTAAACTGTAGTAAAACAAATAAAATATTCTTGATATAACTCATGAAGAGCCCAACCAAAAGTAGGGTATTTTTTAAAGGTACAGATTGTTTTTGCTATATTTAATATGTATCATATTGTTTTATTCTTCCCAAGGCTAAAGCATACATTTAAAATTTTTTTTACATATTCTTTTAAGCATTAGAATTATAAGGAAAGAAGGGATCTATGTTCATGAGCACCGGCCACACTAGTAATCCCACTCAAACTGTGTTGAAAGAGCATCAGAGAAAAAAAGACAACTGTATTCGCCTGGGAAAAACTAATGTAAGAAATATTTTCTTTCAAGAATTTTTTCTCATGCAATAAGAAATTCTCATAAAATGTTTGTTAAGATTTTAATTCCAGTCTTAGAAATATGTGAATCTATAAATATATTTGAGAGCACCAGATTAATTCAAGACATCTTTCAATAAATTATTGAACTGATAAAAGATATGATATGTGATGAATACTCCTGCCCTAAAGGTGGCTAAAAGCTGGTAAGGATAGACATATAACTGAATATTGCATGCCAAAATATGCAAATACATGTGCATATGAATGTGTGCACACACACAGCTGCAGTAATGTGAAAACAGTGGCAACATAGAGATTTTCATGGAGGAACAACTCATACCATTAGTGGGAATAAAAAAGGAAAAAGAAGAACAAATGGAGAGAAAACAGAAGAGGAGATGGGGGTGGAGGAAGGGAGAGAGAAAGAGGAGGGGAAAAGAGGGAGAACACACAACATGGGAATAAAAGAGGAGGAACACACAACATCATAATAAAAATGACTTTCAATATAGTTCATGAAAGATGAGAAGGCATTTGCAGTTGTTAGCATGTGGGGTGGGAGGATTCCGGGTTAGAGAATGGAGTCTGTAAGAGAATAGAAGCCTTCTGGGGGGTGATGGGCATGGCACAGCATGGCAGTCAAAAATGCAGTGAGCTCTGACTACATGCGGGCAGTAGAAAACCACTGAGAAGTTCTCGGCATTGGGACAAACATAATGGGATATACCTTTTAGAAAGGCAGCATGGGAGAATATGCCTTGAAAGGAAGTGAGGATGGAGGAAGAACCGTTGCTGTGGTCCTGGCTTCTGCCAGATGATTCTCCTGTTTTATTTCTTTAGCTCAGGGAAGATAACAGCTTCCTGCTGTTGCTAATATCCAGGTTGCGTTGCTATCCTCTTCCAACCTGTGTGCCCAGTTCCCTGAAATAAATTCACTGTAGTTAAGAACTCACAACTGTTTCTGTTTGGAGGTTAGACCTTCACTGATACACTGTAGCAACAGTCCAGAGAAGAGGTGTTGAAGGCCCTATGAAAAGGAGAGAACCTGCTCATACAGAGGAGAGAGCTAATTTAGAAAACAAAACCACAGAATTTGACGGGGTGTGTGTGTGTGTGTGTGTGTGTGTGTGTGTGTGTGTTTAGGCATGAGGGAGAGATGAATAGATACTCTGACCTTCTGGATGGCCCACTTAACAGACTGATGTGATTTAAAGAAATAAGCAATAAGGGAAGAGCAAAGGATTGTAGAAGGCCTAAGGCTACCACAGGACACTCAGACATGTCTAGTAAACAGATGGATGTTGGAATCTATAACGTCCATAATTGAAATCTATTCGCATATAGTAGGAGTTTAACGGTATTTAAGATCTTGGAAGATCACTAGAAAAAGGATATATAATGAAAAGGGACCAATGACACAACTTCATGGAAGCACTGATATAAAGGGTTAAATGGACAAAGAGGAAAATCAGAGGGAGAAATAGTGTCAGAAAACCCAAGACTTTTAATAAAGATGAATAGTCAAAAAATGCTGGAATGGGTTCATTCTCTATGCCTACTCCAATGTCATTGACCAATTAAGGGTAGATCCAAAGTTGCTTTTTCTCTTCAAAATAACATTCTGCTACATTGCTGTTCTCATATTACAATGAAGGGATTGGGAACCAGAGAGAGAGAATCAGTTTTGTAATTTTACCCAGCTGGTATATGGGGAAACTAGAATTTCAACCCAGTTCTGACTAATTTCTAAAGTCTATGGTGCTTTGTAAATGGATATCAATGCCAGGCTAACAAATGTCTATGTATTTATATAGTAAATATAATACACATGAGAAAGCTTGAGGTAAGGTAAGACCTGATCATAGCTATGTCTAATAATAATCTAAAAGCAGCATGTAGTGAGGATTTGAAAAGATGGATACAGGAAAAAGGAAGGGCAGTTATTAGACCTCTAGATAAGAAGAAATGAGAGCCTGCTTTAGGGTGTAGATTTGTCAGATTTAGGAAAAATAACAGTAAAACTCAAAATACCCATTTAAATATGAATTTCTGATTTTTTGGTGTAAGTACGTCCCTTGTAATATCTGGTATTTCTGTATGTTAAAATCATGCTATTTATTTTAAATTTGTATTTAAGTAGTCTCCCATATTTCATCTGGTAGCCTAAAATACTGTAATGTAATTCTGACACTAACAACCTATAGTTTGTGTAAACTCCATAGGTTGAGGCAAAGATCCCAGTAAGATTGTTCTTGTCAGATACCAATCTCAAACTCAGAGGTTCCCAGGCCAACTGCACTTCTGACTAACAGTCTACAAATTTGGTGTGTCCTATGACTCCCTTGGGTTGATATGATAATTCAGTAGAATAATTCACATAACTCAGGAAAAGGGTATACTTATGACAGTACTTTTATTATAAACAATAAAAAAGCAGAACTAGCTAAATGAAGACATACATAGGGCAAGGTCTAGAAGGGTTTCAAAGTAGAGCTTTCATGTATTCTCACAAACTCAGAATGCATCATTCTGGATGTGCTCACTAACCAGGAAGCTCACCCAAGACTCACTGTACAGTAGCCTTGTTGGTGTTTCTTTACATAGGCATGATTGATTGACTCGTTGCCAACATGATTGAACTTGATCTCCACTCCCCCATTTCCTCCTCTACAGTGAGGGGCCCACTTTGAAAGACAGAGACATTCCTATCACTTGAGAAATTCCAAAGGCTTTGGATTCCTGTCCAGGACAAAGACCAGACAAATACTTTATTATTCAACACAACCTTAATGTACTCATAGTAATGAAAATGGAGAGACAGATGAGGAAGAAATTATACCAGGGAGGAGTCTAAATTGTTGGTAGTGTTAACATTCTAGCTTAAATTGATTAGATTTAAATTGATCCTAGATTGGAAATATGTAAGAAGCTGCACACTGAGATGAAAAAGAGAATATACGTAATGAGCTAATTTTAGATTCCTGGAGTTGAAGATATTGATGAAACACTTAATGTGAATGCAGGGTGAAGGTATAAAAATGCATATCTGGGTTTAGAAGAATCTTCAGAATTGTATACTGCGAGTCAAGACTCCATAGCATAAATGTGATTGCTGTGGCTCTAAAATGTGCAGGCATGCCTCATTTTATTGTGCCTCACTTTATTGTGCTTTGCAGATACTGCATTTTATACAAATTGAAGTTTTGTGGAGCTCTGCAACAAAAGCCAATCTTTCAGTATGGTACCATTTTTCCACCAGTGTGTGCTCACTTCATGTCCCTGTGGAAATTCTCAGAATATATTGTACTTTCCCCAGAACTTAAATTATAGTAAATAAATAAATAGTGCACATACCTTAATTTAAAAATAGTTTAACTTAAAATGCTAATGATCATCTGAGACTTCAGCAAGTCATGAATTAATGTTGATGGCTGCTGAGTGATCAGGGTGTTGGTTGCTGAATGTGGAGGTGCCTGTGGTAATTTTTAAAAATAAGACAACAATGAATTTTGTCACATTGATTAAATCTTCCTGTCATGAAAGATTTCTCTGTAGCATGCAGTGCTGTTTGATAGTATTTTATCTACTGTAGAACTTTCATAATTAGAGTCAGTGCTCACACACCCAACTTATGCTTTATCAATAATGACTTTAAATATTCTAAATCCTTTGTCATTTCAACAGTTCACAACATGTGTACCAGAAGTAGATTCTATCTCTAGCAACTACTTTTTTGTGGTCACCTATAAGAAACAAATTCTCATGTGTTGAAGTTTGTACTGAGATTGCAGCAATTCAGTCACATCTTCAGGATCTACTTTTAATTCTAGTTGTCTTGCTATTTCCAACCCATCTGTAGTTACTTTCTCAGCTAAAGTCTTGAACTCCTCCAAGTCATCCTTAAGAGTTGGAATCAACTTCCTCCAAACTCCTGTTAATGTTAATATTTTGACTTCCTCCCATGAATCTTGAATTCTTAATGGTATCTAGAAAGGTGAATCCTTTACAAAAGCTTTTCAAATTACTTTGCTCAGGTCCATCACAGGCATCACTGTCTATGGCAGCTATAGCTGTATAAAATGTGTTCCTTAATAAGACTTGAAAGTTAAACTTTACAGAATGGATTTTTGTTAGCAGGCGTGGAAACAATGTAGGTTTCCTTGTACATCTTCATCAGAGCTTTTGGGTGATCAGGTGCACTGTCAAT
>NC_133413.1:116080000-116107500 GCF_049350105.2 Macaca mulatta
GCTTTTAAGGACCTAATTCTCCAGAGGGTTCAAAAAAATTGTGGATACATTGTATTATACAATTGATTTTTTATGATTGGTGAAATTGTCTTTTTAATTTTTTGAAAGGTATGTGAAACAGATTTACTCTATTTATAAAAACAACTCAGTTTTTATACTTTTATTTTAATAGCTACCTCTTCCCCAACATGAAAACAATTTTTAAAGCCCCAATATGAAAACAATGTTTAGGAAAGATCATGAGATTCCTGGTGTATATAAAATATTGTGCTTTTAAAATTAACAGACCGTATTATAGGAAGAGGTTTTTTGGATAGACATGGTCAAAGTTTCAGAATAATTTGCATGATCAAGAGCTACATTTTTAAATGCTGCTGTTATATTTTTTCATAAATATATACTTTGAGTCATTTTTAGGTCATCCAAACTTCATTATGGGTGGAAGTGTGAATTTTAAGCTGTGTTGACAGGAAACTAGCACTTTTGCTGTATTGTATATTATATGATTCCAAATTGTATTTTCTCAGATATGTGTACTCAGTAGGTCAAACAGCAATGTGTAGCAAGCTGTATTAAGCATAGTCAAGAGGATCTTCAGGGAAAGCAAGCTGGTGCCTCTAGCAACGCGGCTGTAAACCCATGGAAAGGTGATTACTCCGTGGGAATTTTTGACTTGTGAACAAAAATAATGAGTTTATTTATAAACTGTTAAAGATATGTCACTTGATTTACCTTTTTATTGCGATAGTGAGTATTAATGTTTAAACATGTGCTTATTTTTTTTTGAGATTTTTTTTCTCTAATCCAGTAAAATTTGTAATATGCCATGATGGTTAAAATTGCAGTGAGCTAAAGCAGAAATCAAACCACTGCGCAGATACCAAGATATCTGTGAGTTAAAGTGGAATCTCATGAGGGTAGAGACCATCAAAGGAACATGAGCCAGAATAAAAGATACTTCTGTAAATTTCTAGTATACCCTTGCTGTTTAGACATTTGGAAATATCTACCAATTTAATATTCATCTTAGTATAAGTGGCTTTGACCTTGAGCCTCATAGCTTTAATTTACTATATCAACTCCAGTCCCAATGAATATTGCATTCATAAGGAGCCAGTGTGGCATCCTTTGAGAAATAAGCAGATAAAAATAAAGACTTTTTTTTTCAATACTTAGAACATAGGGCAAGCAGTTGGCATTAAATAATTTCTTTCATTTCCTCTACAGTAGGGAATAAAATGCCAAGCATATTGATAACTGTTCCGACAAATCCACGAGTCATATTATCACTACTGCACAGAGACCCTAGAAGCAGAGTAAGAAATTAATAAACACTTGAGGATTTATTGATGCTTGGGTTATTTGTTGGGTTTGCCAATGATTGGCTACACATGGAAGAACATTTTGCAAGAATATTTTGTAATTTATTAGACAACTTTTTCACTAACTGAATATTTGATTTTGGCTTCTGTACACCAGGACTATTTCTTCTACTAATATAAGGCAAGTACTTACAGACATTTCTCCTATAAATAATATCTCTCATATTTTAATTAACACCAGATAAAATACCAGTTTCTCTTCATATTGAAAAATAAACTAATGTAGCCACTGATATTTCGTCAATTCATTAATGGTCCACAGTCGTTAATTATTTTAAAGAATATTTCCACACAAAATTCTTAATTCATTCAGCTACAATGTGTGCATATGCACACATGATTTTGCATATAATTTTAAGGTGCTCATGGACCTCTGGAAGTCTATCTGTGGCTTTCTTTAGATGTTCACCATGTCAGACTTGGAGAACAAGGGAGTTTGTATGCATGATCATCTTAATCAAATTTGAGAAGATTTCCTCTCAAATGATTTATGTATTTCATGAAAAGAAGATGGCATCTATATAACTATTATTTTTGATTGTCAAATGATCCTTTATTGAAATATTTTCCTTGGTATGTGCTAGCTGAGCACTCCTCCACACCACTGTCAATGTCATCCATGATAGCGTGAGGGTGGCACCGTCAGCATTACAGCCCACAAACTGGGCAGTCCTCAGGATCTCTCTGATGGTTTCAGAGACTTCTGTGGCTAATGATGGGTGCAGCATCTGTCAGGCAATGTTGACAGTCTCATTGAAAGCGTTATTTTCACTGTGCTTAATGTTTTTCTGCTTTTTTTTATTTGTCTGGGTGATTCCTTGAGGACGTTGATGATCGGGGCGAAGGCAAAAGGTATCACCTCAATCTGTGCTGATCTGATTGGTCACTTTCATAACAATTCTTAGAGGTTTTCAATCATGAGTTGACTTGGAAATGTCATCACCAACCTTTTCTGGAGGCAGACCCAGGGGCCCAATCTTGGGGGTGAGAGCAGACATGGGACCTAATTCCTCATCTGTGTGCTTCAGGTAGATGATTTTGATTTTGTTAGGATTCACCTTGAGCAGCGTGGTGGAGGCATTTACTGTCAAATAAACTTGAATGTGGGACCACTGGAGAAACTTGTACCTTGTTATCCTTTGACTGGCAAGCCCTCCACATAACTTTTCAATGTTAATTTTTTCTTCCATTGGGTGCTGTCTTTTAATGGGAGCAAAACAATAATATTTCATGTATACATAAATTTTGCTGTGTTCCATAATATAACCAAGAACTTAAAAAGATGAGGGGAAAAAAAGCAGCTAAATATTTTTCTTAGATTTTTTTTTAACTTTTAAGTTCAGGGGTACATGTGCAGGTTTCTTGTATAAGTAAACTTGTGTCATAGGGGTTCATTATACAGATTATTTCATCACCCAGGTATTAGCCTAGTACTTATTAGTTATTTTTCCTGATGCTCTCCCTCCTCCCGCCCTCAATCCTCTGATAGACCTATGTGTGTGTTGTTACCCTGATGCATCCATTTGTTCTCATCGTTTCACTCCTACTTGTAAGTGAGAGCGTGAGGTATTTGGTTTTCTGTTCCTGTGTTAGTTTGCTAAGGATAATGGTCTCTATTTCCTTCCATGTTCCTGCAAAGGACATTATCTCATTCTTTTTATGACTGCATAGTATTCTGTTGTGTCTATGTACCACACTTTCTTTATCCAGTCTATCATTGATGGACGTTTAGGCTGATTCCATGGCTTCAATATTGTGAATAGTGCTGTAGTGAACATTTGCAGGCGTGTATCTTTATGATGAAACAATTTATATTCCTGTGGGTATAAACCCAGTAATGGGATTGCAGAGTCAAATGATATTTCTGTTTTTAGGTCTTGAAAAAATCATCACACTGTTTTCTGCAATGGTTGAACTAATTTACACTTCCACCAACAGCGTATAGCATTCCTTTTCTCCACAACCTCGCCAACATCTGTTATTTTTTGAATTTCTTGTAATAGCCATTCTGACTGGTGTGAGATGGTATCTCATTGTGGTTTTGATTTGCAGTTGTCT
Organism: Macaca mulatta; assembly: GCF_049350105.2. Taxonomy (NCBI): domain Eukaryota; kingdom Metazoa; phylum Chordata; class Mammalia; order Primates; family Cercopithecidae; genus Macaca; species Macaca mulatta. Next base: position 116,083,441 of record NC_133413.1, read on the forward strand.
GATGACCAGTGACTTCAAGCTTTTTTTTTTTTTCGTTCATATGAAAAAGCAGCTAAATTTAAATGTATGTATACATTTCAATCAATGCAAATATAGATTTTGATTTAAATGAAAAGTAAACTAGATACCAGAAAAGGTCATGTATTTTAGTCTAATGCCTTACTATTAGAAGAATCTGTTAGGTCTTCACTCAGAACTCATGCACTCTTTCTTAATTTAGGCACAATCTATACAGACTGATTAGTTGGGTTCCCAACTCACACTGGATTAGAATATGAAGTGTTTGTTGGCAGCAGGCACACTGACAACAAAGGGAAGTAAGCAAAAAGAAATAAATAAGTGCCACATCCTTAAGGAGTAGAGTGACTACCCCAGTAACCCTTGAGAATGCATGTACTTCTGTAAACAACTGCATGTTTTAAATGACTCTCTGTTCTCTGACCTTAGTTTGATTAAAGAAAAAAGGAAATACTTTACATTTTAGAAAAAGTCCCATTAAAGAATGGTAGAGTAACAACTTTTGGCCTTTAACATGGTAACGGATACAGATCAAACAGCTCAGTCACAGATTATAACCAGTAAATTAGGTGTAGTTGTAATCTGTTTCCCCAAATTGTTGGATGCTACTGTACATGTCTGTATGAGTACTTGGATGATATGATTACATTAAATTTTTTCTGCTACTCCTAATGTTCAGTAATTCACCTAGGTTGTTTCCATCTACTGAAATTCTATTTATGAATATTCATTTTTATAGGGAGGAATACACAAGCATATGGGGAATGCGTTTTTGGCTGCAGAACCAGAATTCCCTGTAATTTATTTCATAGGAATATTCAGTTTGGATAAATTTTTGCTTTTTTTTTTTTTTTTTGTCGTGAGAGAATCATTTTAGCTGCCTTGCTTGTTGATTCCTTTGATTGCTCCTATGTAAACATTAAAGACACTTTGCAGCTATAGTTTCTTTTTTTTTTTTCCCCAGGACTTCTGGGAAGATTCACTTTTAACAGCTTCTTTCAAGTCATCTTAGGAGTATTTCAAAAATGGTAGTGTAGAGGTTGGTGAACAAAAAGTAGACAATTGAAAGAAAAGCACTGCCCATACAAATAATAGATGTCATGCTTTCAGGGCTATTTTGGGAAAGGTTTAATTTTTGTATTTCTCTCCACAATTTTACTTCCTTAAAACCCCCCTTTTCTTTACCCTGTATCCTCACCTAACCTCAGAGATTACTTAAAAATGCTCCTTAATACTGTGACAGTCAGGCTAATGGACTTAGGACAAAATAATTGATCCTGAAGACAAGGAAATCCACCCAAATCATATCTTTATGTTCTTAATTTCATTACCGGCTTCACAGACAGTCAAAACTGGGTTCAGAAATAGCAACTATTACACAGCACTTAAACTCATGTGCCTCTTACAGGTCTGTTCTATCAGAAAGAAGATATTTCACAAACATACTTTTATAATTCTCTTCCTTCTCTCCTACAGAGGTTAAAACATAAAAGAAGAAGAGAAGAACAAAAGTAATTGGTCAATATAAATATGAGACGTATTTGTTAATGTTGACTGTTTATTCTACTGCAATGTGAAGAATAAAGTGATAAAAAGATGATGGTAAATTATTTGCATAGCATAGAAATACATCATAAAACAAAATAGTGTAAAAACAGCAAAATTAACTTTAATTATAACTGTGCAATTTTATATTTCTAAAATATCAGAGAACTCCAACATACTAACATGTATATGTGTGTATGCATATATATATATAATATATACATGCATTATATTTGTAGATATAAAATTATTTTAGAGTCATGGAAAATAGAAAACAATTTCTTACAGAGCATAAGAAATATAGTAAAAAAGTAAAACATTGCCCTATCTCATTTATTTGTTTAATAAATAGTTAGAAGATGCTTACTATGTTTTAGGTGTTACCCCAGGAAGCAAATATAGCAGTGGACCTGCTTCCCATAGGAGTTTATACTCCAGTAGGGAAAAGAAGTTGATAAACAAATAAATGCATAAAATGTATAATTTGCTAAACAATAAAATATGGAGAAAAAGACAGAAAACTAAAACAGAGAAGAGGTTTGCAATTTCAGATAAGGTGGTGAGGGAAGACCTTACTTGAGAAAGAAAGATTTGAGAAATTCTAAAGGGAGATAAAGGAATGAACCATGCAACTGTCTTAAGCAAGAATGTCCCAGATAGAGGCAGTCGTGTGTTGGTACGTGGGCAGGGCAGCCCACAGCGGCTGGGCAGAATAAAGGAGGAGGACGGTATAGCATATGATGCCAGAGGAGGAAGCAAAGAAAATTGAAGAACAGTCAGTGAAGGTAGAAGGAACACACCAGAAAAGTGTGCAGAGGAGCCAAGGGAAGAAAGCATTCCAAGAAGATACTATGCCAAATTCTGCTGATATTCAAGTAAGACAAGGTCCAAAATGACCCTTGGATTTAGCAACGTCTTTGATGACACTGATAAGATCAGTTTCCATGTAGTTGTGAAAGTGAGTGCCTATTAAGAAGTCTGATAGGAGATACCAAGCAGAAAGTTTTTCAATGAGTTTTGCTCTTAATGGCAGCAGATAAATGAGAGCTAGGAGGTTTTCATTTTGCTGTTGTTTAAGATCAAGAGACTGTGGTATATTGCCATGCTATTGGAGATGACCCAGTTGAGGCTGAAACGCTGATGTTTGCAGGAAAGAGGCAGAGCATCTAACACCCAGGTGAGCGGAGCAAAGTTGGCACATCTGTGGTCATAGATGTCAGGACAGAGTATATGGACACAGGCGCATGTGGTTGTGTTGATGTGGGAGTAGAAACTAAGTTTCCTTTTGATTGCTACAGTTTTCTTAGTGAATAAGGAAGCATGGTTGAGAGATAATGGATGAGGAATTGGTTTTGGAGAGTGAATGGATAGGGAAATGCGTGATTTCTGGGAAACAATACTGAACCATTTACTGTTACCGGTCATGAATGTAAAATGAGATGGGATTGCTTTGTGTTTTCCTTCAGCTAGTACACTGCTAGTTGTAAATACAAAGTAGCCACGAAGTTGAAAGGAGCAAGGTTCAGGTTTTGCCAGACTAGTAAAATGAAGGAAGAAGGAATGAGGGAATTGAGAATATTTTCAAGGAAGGGCTTATGATGAGGGACACAGTGTTGTAGCTGGATAAACAGTAGGGATATGAGGAGGTGAAAGACAATGGATAAAAGGTGACAATATTGGATTTGAGGTCCTAATGAAGTTAAAGAATGTCGGAGACTGGGCGTGGTGGCTCATACCAATAATCCCAGCACTTTGGGAGGCCAAGGCAGGATTGGATGGAGGCCAAGGAGGATCCACTTGAAATCAAGGGTTCAAGACCAGCCTGGGCAAAATAGTGAGACTCTTCACAAAACAAAATTTACAAAGCTGTGCATGGTGGCGCATGCTTATAGTCCCAGCTACTCGGGAGGCTGAGGTGGGAAGATTACTTGAGCCCAGTAGTTCAAGGCTGCACTGAGCTATGATCACACCATTGCACTCCAGCTTAGGCAACAGAGTGAGATCCTGTCTCTTAAAAAAAAATGTTGGAGCAAAAGTTCTAGAAAGAGTAAATTAGAACAATAGGAGCTATAGTGTGAGAATGGGATGGTCAGATGTGAAATTAGATAAGAGAGGGTCATGATTACCAGCAATAAAAAGGCCTAGAGAGTGAGTGGTTGTAGATAGGGTAGAAAGAGGTCAAGGAACTGGGAGTTCAAATAATCATCCAAGGCTGGGTGTGGTGGCTCACACCTGTAATCCCAGCACTTTGGGAGGCCACGTTGGGCCAATCACCTGAGGTTAGGAGTTCGAGACCAGCCTAACCAACATGGTGAAACCCTGTCTCTACTAAAAATACAAAAATTAGCCAGGTGTGGTGGCAGGTTGCCTGTGATCCCAGCCACTCTGGAGGCTGAGGCAGGAGAATTGCTTGAGGAAGAAGTTGCAGTGAGCCAAGATCATGCCATTGCACTCCAGCCTGGGCAACAAGAGTGAAACTCCATCTCAAACAAACAAACGATCATCCGTGTGGGTGTGATGAATTTTGAAATCACCAAGAATTAAATCAGGAGCAAATTGGGAGAGAATCCAGGAGCGAAGTTTTCAAGAGATGATGACAAATAATCTAGAGGTCTTGAAATGACCATCACGAGCAGTGATAGTATGGTAATATGATATTCAAACAGATTTTTAGAGTAGGGGAAGGAAAATACTCTGCAATGAAGAGTAAGGAAAATTATTCCCCTTTCAGGTCAAGTCATGTACAGTTCATAGGAGTAAAGTCAGCATCTGTTCTTGAGGGTAACAGCTAGTGGGGCAAAGGGAATGGGCAGAGAGGAAGGTGAAAAGATGTTGCTGGTAAGTCCCTTTGAGTGATAGTGGGAATGGTTTGGGGCAACTGGTGGAGAATGGAAGAGAGAATTTCAGTCAGACCTGTATGAGGATCGGACCATGGGGGTAAGGACCATGAGAATACTGGACTCCTAGGAATGACTGAATTTTTTTTAAAAAGAGAGATAAAGGTCATAATAAGATTTGTTCTGGTGTCTCAGGACTTGGAGAATGAATGTGAGGCTACGCATGTCGGGAAAGAATAGTGTGGGCTCACCAGGTATGTGCAGGGGTGCAGGGTTCTGATCTCTTCATTCCTCTATGGATAATGTGGCAGCTGGCAGGGGTGTGAGAGCATGGCAGGGAGTCTCACATGAAGCACCCAGATCTCTAAGATTGTCTTGACTCTCTTTTCCAAACAGTGATCTACTCCTTAATGAACCGGTGAACCAGGCCCTTTGTGACTATCATTCTTCAGTTCTGGTGCTTCGTATACCAAGTCTTTTTTGGAGAGAGGCTCACAACAAATGCTCTTCAAGTTAGTTTTCCTTCTGCCATAAAATAAGAATGAACACATCATAATACTGCCTTTCAAGGATGTATATTTAATACATGCAGTCCACAAGAACACACTTTCTTCCACCAACCTAAGCGTCACATGTTCACAGATTCCTCTTATCATTCTTTATTTAGTTCAGGTTGTGTTTTTCTGTAGGGTAGCTATGAAAAATAACAATAATAACAATAACATATAAAAAATAACAATAACTTGAATTATTAAGTGCATGAGTACTTTTGTACTCTTCAACCTATGTGATCATTTTTAAATCAAATTAAGTAAACCCTAAATCTTAAAAACATCATAAATATGCATGTTGTAGACATGCAAATAGGCAAACCATGAAAATGATATCCTAATAACTGTGTTACTTTCTTTTCCAACACGGCTAAAGAGCTTGGATTGGGTCCATGGAGGAACACTGTCTTCCGCTCTCTCGACTCTTTATCATTCTTTTTATAGCTCCCTGTAGAAGTTTATACTCTTAAACAGTAAAACCATGGTGCACAAAATATGTGTGAGCACTTTCACTGATATTAGTTAAGCAACACTCTGTCCCGGTCTATCATGTTCCCAGGATTAGGAACCATGGTCTCACCTCTACCTTTGAATAACCAGCACATCTCTTGCTTGTTATCACATATGCATTGAACCCATTGGTGGTGTACTGACTAGATGCTGAGGAAGTCATGGGGATCCAAAATAGAATTAAATCCCTGTTGACATCTAGGTTGCAGTTTAGTGAGAAGGGCAGATACTAATGACTGGATAATCACAAACTGAAAAAGGTCCACCATAGGAAAAACAGGTTTTTTTTTTTAATGATATATAACCAGGGAAACACACCCAGATTAGGTGTGGGTTTCTTTGTGTGTATGTATATTAGAAGAGGACAAAGAAAACTTCCTTGAAGGAGTGAGGCCTGCATCAGCTCAATTTGAAGGATAAACTTAGATAAGAGTAGGGTGAAGTTTTCTAGCCACAAGACACAGCATGTGCAAAAGGCCTATAGCAAGTAGTGAGTGCATAGCACATTTGTAAAGTTTAAAGGAGGCCAGTTTGGCTAGAATAAGGAAAGGAAAATGATTTGGAGGCATCCTGAACTGTGTCACTATACATAAAACAATGGTATCCCTGTGATCTCACAACTTCATGTAGGAATTGTTTGCTTCTCTTCTGTGGCAGTTCTTGACATAGTAAATCCCAATTCTCTCAAAGATTTTGCAGGAACAATAAAGGTTATAAAATGCTACATCTTTTGCATTCATAGAATACTATGCACATCACAAGCTCTAGCTCTTCTTCTCATATCCAACTGGAATATCACATTTTACCCAATCTCAGCTCTGTAGCTTTTCATGTGTCTTTATACCTGATAACCCTAAGCAAACTGTATCACAGTATTGGCTATCTATAGTGTACTTCCATACGGAAGCTATATTGTATCATCATCTAACCAGTACCTCACAGAATTACTGCCTGATAATAAATTAAGTTGGTTTAGCACTTCTCAATAAATGTTCGTTGAACTGAATTGTCTTAAATGTTTCAGTTCTTCAGATAAAGGCATCATATAGAACATCTTGTTAGTACATGTGCATGGATACTATCTCATGCATGTATTTACTGAAGTAAAAGAAATAAACATGTTGTAACTGTACTTAATCAGAGAATTTGTATAAAAATATTTTTTAAAAAAAGCAAAACAACTTACTAATACTATCTTTATTTATTTTTATTTTTATGTTTTTGAGATGGAGTCTCACTCTGTCTCCCAGGCTGGGGTGCAATGGTGCCATCTCGGCTCACTGCAAGTTCCGCCTCCCAGGTTCACGCCATTCTCCTGCCTCAGCCTCCCGACCAGCTGGGACTACAGGTGCCCGCCACCACGCCCGGCTAATTTTTTTGTAATTTTACTAGAGACAGGGTTTCACCGTGTTAGCCAGGATGGTCTCAATCTCCTGACCTCGTGATGCACCCATCTTGGCCTCCCAAAGTGCTGGGATTACAGGCGTGAGCCACCTTGCCCGGCCACTAATATTATCTTTAACCTGCGTGTTACACATTATAGTAAAGCAGTTATTGTGATACCTTCAGAGCTGTGCTTTCAGGATAGAATATGTTTTATTTCCCAGAATTTATCATTTGTTAGGAATATTTTAGCTTGCTGCATTTTTGAGAACTATAATAAGAATAATTTTTTAAAAAGGCTTAATGTTGTAGAATTATCACTAGCTTTTTCTTTGTTAATCCCAGTTATGATTTTAATGTCCAGGTATGCACAGGAGAATGGCAGTTCCTTCTACTGAGTTGGATAAATGCCTAAATAACAATGTTTCTTTTGTTTTGAGACAGGATCTTGTTCTGTTGCCCAGGCTGGAGTGTGGTGTCCCAATCTTGGCTCACTGCAACCTCTGCCTCTGGGGTTCAAGCAATTCTCATGGCTCAGCCTCCTGAGTAGCTGGGATTACAGGTGGGCACCACCACATCCAGCTAATTTTTTTTTTTTTTTTGGAGAGACAGCGTTGTTCACCATGTTGCCAAGGCTGGTCTCAAACTCCTGCCCTCAATTAATCCTCCTGCCTCAGCCTCCCAAAGTGCTGGAATTACAGGCGTGAACCACCACTCCTGGCCAACAATGCTTATTTCAGAAAGAAACTTTTGAAGTGTAAGGAATGTGTACTGAAAACATCCTTTCTCCCCTTTGGAGTGTCTGGGTAAATGAGTGGTCTGTGGCTTATTCGAGGAAAGTCTTAGAACCCCATTATAAAACAAAGCTAAGGAGTATCTAGTGTGTCAAACAAAGACTGTTTGACCCAATTGTTAGGACTTTTACAGCTCCTTTTAAAACAACGCTGAGTCATGGTAGAATGGTAGGATTCCCAGTGTCTTCATGTAAGGGGTATTTGAATAAAATATGCCAATGATAAGTGCCATTACTTAATGATAACTGTCTAAATTTGATTGTTTCAATTGAAAGGTTAAATATTTTCTGGTGGGCATTCCCTGTTGCATAAAATACCACAGCAACAGCAAATGCTCATTTGAAATATGCTTGTTTTATCAGCATGCAGTTACTAGTTACAAATTTTTGCTTATAAGAAAAGCTATAAATACATGTTACAATAATCTATTTTCTTAGTAGATATGTGCAAAAGAAATTTAACTATGGGAGAGTTTTTGTTCTCTTGAGTTTTCTTGTTCTGTTGTTATTTTATATATATATATTTTATATATATATATTTTATATATATATTTATATATTTATTTTATATATATATATATATATATATATAGGTGAATTTTGATCAGTGGGGACAGGGAATCCTTTCCCAAATCTCTGTTCTTCTGCAATAAACATTCAAATGTAAGTGAAAAACAGTTGCCTCTGTTTCTCTGCGTTAAGGCCAATGCAATTTTTAAGTGGACTGGAGGAAACCATGCTCATTACAGGTGCCAAATACCACCTGAAGACATTCTCAATTCGTCCTGCCATTCCTGGAATAGAACCAAAAGTGCTATGAAACAACTACTGGTTTACTTAATGATGTTAATTCAAAACATTTTGTTATTTTCCTCTGAAATATATGGGTGCTTAAATGAACTCAAAGGGTCTGTAACACAAGGGGGGAAAAGCTTCAAATAGCAATTAGATATTTTTTTTTCTTATTTCAGCATATAAACACAAGGAACTATAATGGTTTTAATAATTAGGGATGCAGACTAATGCACACATTTTGCAATACTAATAAAAACTTCTTGTTATCATCTTTATTTTTAAGAATGAAGAAGGCGTTTCCTTAATGCACTTCACTGCTCCCCTTGCCGACTCTGTTCAGGCTCAGAATTTGATAATAACATTTCCAAATTGTAAAAATAAAAAATAGCATTAAAAATGTAGTTAACTCCAAATTTCCAAGTCAGTTAACCCGAAGGTTAAGTGCTGCGGTACTTGACCTTAGAGAGAGTTTGGTCCTCTTTTGTAAGACCTGAGTGTAAAGAATAAAGACCGCATTTTCCTGCCTCTCTTTTTTAAAGAAGCCACATGTAATGTTCTCTGAGTTAAGTTTTACCATTCATAATGAATGCAGTCTCGCCATTCAAATGCGACCATAAGTACACAGAAGATAAGAATTTAATTAAATGTAGATTAAAACCAAACAGGAAAACACACTAGCTGATAATTTTATCCCATCCTCTGGCCATATTTTTTATACTTCCTTCTTGTTCTTCTTTGGGCTATAGCTTATCAACATGCCGATAGTACCATAACTCATTACATCTGATGGTGCAGCGGAAATGTGCAGGCTCTGTGCTTGGATTTTCAAGGCACTTAAAATGCAAAGCATGTAAATGTCTCTGTTAAATATACTAGTGTGGTAACACTGGTGAAAAGGAAGTGATTCAGAAGAAATCCTTAAACCTCTCACATGATGCATTAGTATTGCATAGTGGCAAATGACATTTTCAAAGTGGAACCAATTCATGCATTCACACATGTGTGGTATGGCCTAATATTTTGTGGTTGAGCTGTTTTAGCAGTTGGCAAGTTGCAGTTACAATCAACTTGCTTAGTTTACTTCAATGTATGTAGAGTTTGGTATATTGGCATTTGTATCTTTTTGTAGGAGAACAATTTTTTTTCGTTGTTGACCATAATGTCTTAACAGAATATCTTTGTGTTTGAACAATGCTTTCATTGACTTAATATAAAATTGTGTATTATCGTTCAACATGAATCTATTGGGATTATGAAGTAGAGGCCCCACACACCTATGATAAAAGTTGGAAAGGATAAAAGGCTTTAGTTATTAAGACAGTTTGTATATGTTATTTGTGCTTAATCAGTTTATCTACTTTTTTTGCCAATAATTATTTATCATCATTGTAGAATTGGCAAAAAATAGTTTAAAACAATCCTGGTCAAGGTAAAGGAAAGCTCTAGACCAAGCACAGTAATTTTAAATATGAAAGAGAATATATATTGAGGCTGTTAATTAAATATTAGACAAAAGTTTAGAATGTAAATGCATTCTTCAATGTGCAATCTTGATTTCTTAGGCATTAGTAAAACACAAATGAAGCATGTATACATTTGCATTCTCTGTGCCTAAAATTCAGTGCCATAAGAAGTATAGCATGCTGGGTTTGTTCTGTTTTGCTTTCCCCAGCAGACAAAATATTGAGGGTCATTTGAAAGCTAAATTCGTGATTTGTTTTTTTGTTTTGTCTTTGCGACAGTTTATGTGGCTCACCTCAATGAACAGGGTTTTCCAATTAGAATATCTCTGAAAAAATGATTTAGATTTTTGCTCCTTAATGTAATTTGAGGTTCTTGCTGGTTTGAAGTACTAAACTGATAGCACCACATTCTCTACATTTGTTGTCACATGATCACTTTGCACTCAAATGGATAGAATATGATGCATTGACAAAGCTGCAGATTTTGCCTTTAGGAAAAAAATAAAAAGAATTGACTAAATTTTTAAAGATTTCAAAGATTTCATCATCTAAGAAAACAATGTTTAATGGGGCGAACCTATATTTTCCTACCATTAAATCACTAGGGTAATTGAAAGTCACAATATAGACATGAACTGAAGTGCCATTACTAGCTACACTGGCTCTGTCCGTACTGCTGGAGACATTCCTGAGGCATCAACAACATTCTCTATTAACTCATTTTCCTTTAGTTCTCTTTTCCAGTATAAATTATTTTCCATGGGTGATATTAATAATGAAGGAGCAAAATAAAATTATGGAAGTAAAACTGAAGTGCAAAATGGAGAAACATATTTGGGATTTTAAAAGAATGTATGAAGATGCTTTCATCACTAAAACATTCCAAATATAAACACGTAAAAAGAAAAGTAGTCCACATCTATCTGGGTAATGGACAGTAGGTAAAATTACTAGTCTCTAAGGCATTCTAAGAAAATGATAGATTTTAAAAAAGACTCCTTTGCATGCCATGAGAGCAGAGAAAGATTTCTTTAAATAGTAAGTCTAATAAATAGTTTCCCTTTATCAAACATATTTGGGGGCAAAAGGACAAAATTGTTTCTATGAAACCTGCATTACTTCCTCCCCAGGCTCCAAACTCCCTTTGATTCTTTTGCTTTGAGAAGCTGTAGCCCCTTGCCTACTTTGCAGAACACTTTCATGGTATAACCCTGGTCGTGTTCAGCATTTTCTCCCCTCTAGGACTGGGAACTCCTGTGAGAGCTGTCCTCCCCCTACAACTTGCCAAATGACTGTTAGTTCATAACAAACAAATGCTGGGTTTTTGTGTTTTTTTTTTTTTAAATGGAAGAGAGTAAGAGAAAAAAAAAGAGAGATCAAAGAAGAGAAGGAGAATGTAGGAAAGGAAGCAAGTAAGAAAGAAAGGAAGGGTGGAAGGGAAAAGGAGGATAAGAAAGAGGAAAGAAGGAAGAGAGTGGAGGAAGGGAGGCAGAAAGGAATTTAGCTATCCAGGAATATGCTATTCTGTTGTCTCTAGTACTTTGTCAGGCTGGTAATACTGCTAGTTACAGAAGAGTTGGGAATTTGATTATAATGAATATTTTAGGGAGATAAGTATGGAGGTATGAGTACGCAAGATTTCTCCTGGGCCACGGCAGTGAATGTCAATGACAGCAAAGAAAGAACAAAAAATTTGTATTTGCTAATCCTTGGTCAAGGGCAAAACCGATAAAAATGAGATTAATATTTATTGAATACCTACTATGTGATGAGACTTTATGTGTTATTTTATTGAAATCTTCAAAAACTCCTGCAGACTGAATTACCTACATTTTACAGATTCAGAAACCAAATCTCAGGGAGTTTAAGTAACTTCCCTATCCTCAAAGAACTCATAGATTCCAGAATGGTTGCGAATAGTTATCTGTCTTTGTATAATATCTATACTTTATAGTTGTTTCTGCAACAAGCCCTGCTGCCTCCAAGGGTGTGGTCTTAGTTAATTGTATGTGTATTTTATCTGTGATAAAATTTAAGAAGTTAATTATTTCTTTAAAAATCCTTTACAAACTATTACTAAAGTGTTTTTAAAACATTTTATAATTAGTAGGTGAAATTGGGTTCTACATTTTAAAATTAATGTCATTCAAGGAAAATGAAATTAGATTAGTATACTATCTTTCAGGAAATTTTTTAAATGTGTATATCTAAGCTGTGTGTTAGGAAATTATTTCTGTCTCTCACAGTTTTCATTGGGCTACTTGAGAGATCAGGTATTTTACTCCATGTACTCTGTATGTCTGTTTTGACAATGAAATTTTGGTTACTACACTTTCAACGTTTTCTTAAGTCTGAAATGAGCAAGAGTAATACTCATAGTTTTCTTGACTCAGAGGAAAAACACTGGCAGAGCACAACCAATTTTGCCAAGAGGAAAATTGGTGAAATCTATCTTAGGAGCAACGATGACATTTTAAATGTAAATGTAAGAAATCCAGTTTGGCGGAAATATACAAAAAGGATTTTCATAAAGACAAGCTTACCCTGGAACAAAGCTAAAGAGAGCTTTGGTCACCCAGGATATGTTAACACTACCCTTTGTCTGAGGGAGACTGTTTTCTCATCAAGACCTGTAATAAATGAATTATAATTTCAGCATGCAGACTTTTAAGTGAATACAAGGTAGATTTTCCAATCAGATTTGTTAATTTCTCCAAAATATTCTCTGTGTTAGTCAGATGTAAATAGTAGGGAAATGTAAAGAGGAAAAACATTTTCCTACTGCTAATCATACCGTGCAGACTACTTTAAACATTTGTACTAATGCTCAAAAATACAAACCTGATTTATTTCTACCTTTACACACTGTATTTTGGTTATGTAAGAAATTCAGAATGGATTGCAAGAGACTTCGTGGCCAGGAAAAAAAAAATGTGTCTCAAATAATTACATAAAAATAATAACTGATACTGGAAGCTAAACTATGATTAAAATATTTGGATTGATGGGTAGTGATAGCTCCACAGCAGTGGCAAACTTGAAGTCAGATTGTAAGGAATGTTTGTTACAGCATTAAACAATAACACATCCTTCCCCGGAAAACTAAAATGACAGGTGTAGCCATTGATGCTTTAAGCATATACTCTGACCTCATGACTCACAATCTGCTACAGCCTGTGGAACACATACTGTGGAGTCAGAATTATGCTTAGGGAAAGAAGGGCTAGAAAATGTAGTGTAGGAACTTCATCTTATTTACTGCAAAATATGTTTTTCAATGTCTTATTGAGATAACGTTTTAAAAATAAAATGAAAATGAACATCTCCCTGACTGCTTACTTCCCTTTCTCATTTTCTTAAGCACAGAAGGAGTTTATGAGTGATGGAGGCTATGTTTATGTAGCTTTTAAAATGGATGATGCTGTGGTATTTGACCTTAGGTAGATTGTTAAAAAAAAAAAAAAAAAAAAAAAGTTCTTCAACTGAGTGTCTCTTAATTGTATTTTGAAGCTGGATTCTTGCTGCATTTGTTATTTAAATGGTTTGCCTTAATGATCAGTGCTCATAGGTTTCAGAATTATGCAAAAGATGAAAATAAAACTAGCATTAGTCGAATCCATATTTCTGAAATACATTCGTTATTGCATTGTGTCGTTCTCTACAGATCATTACTTTGTGCGTGGCTTTGCTCATATTTCCAATTTTGTCTAATTCTCAGTCACAATTTTTACATTATAACCCACTGAAGATTTTATTTTTTTCATTTCAGTAGCCATTATTTGAATCATAAAAAAATGCATTACTGTATTCATAATGTACTGCTCATGTGACAGTTTTTGAACTTTAATATTCTTTTCTGTAATGTGCCGGCTTAGCAGCCTATAAAAGAGACATATTGTTTGTAATGTTTCTTACCCACAACAAATGATGTGATTCTAGGGTTTATGAAATGGCAGTAGTTTTCTAAATTTGTGATTCTTCTGTGTTCCGTCGTCAAGAACAGTTGTACATCTGCTCAGAACAGACTTTCCGAGACTATGAACTTTAATTGAGGAAAAATAATGAGGGTTCAGGGACTACTGATATGGAGTCAGTTGCAAAGCAGGTGCCCTGCTGCCAGATCAATGGATTATTTACTCCTTTGTCATAAACAGGAAACAGTTGGTTGTTTGTGGCAACAGCACACATATTTTAAAGCCCGTGGACATTTTCTCCTTCTTTGTCAACGTAGAACACTTAAAATAGTGTTTCGTTCATAATTTAGCATAATCGTATAGAATAAACAAACAACACTTGATCTGTTTTTAAAATTAACCACCTTATTTCAAATGAACTTAAGGAGTGATTTCGGAAATTACGCATCATTTGTGCTTCCAACCTTAACCTCTTCAATTCATACGGTTACAGTCATAACCCTTTATATAATTGTCGAAGTATTTTTCTGCCTCTGTAGATACTTGAAAGTAGAAAACCTTTTTTTCCCCTAAATACATAGGGAAATCTAAAATATAAATTATTGATCATTTATAATTTCATTAGGACACTGGAACAGTTTGTACAAGTTTTTCAAGCCACTTGAGTAGAATTTTCTTATAATATAATTGGGGAAAGGGCCAGGAGCAAAGCTCAGAATCCCTTTCTCACTGCATAAAACAAGCACATCGGGCTTTCAGTCGGCATCTGATTTCTGAATGTGTTGGAACTATCTCTGACACACCTGAGCAGGATCAACGTTGAGAGGCCAGGGTCACCCAAAGGGGGCGTGCTCCTCTCTCAGCACCTCTCATTAGCAAACCAAACAAAGGGGCAGGAGGATGCCTGGAATTAGCTGCAATTTCCACCATGACAAGTGACTTTTTTGTTACATAATGATATGCTGGGAATTTATATCCTAGGTTCCAGAGATCAGTAGCTTAAATTCTAATGATGGATTTTGTGGCATGAAAGTCTGACTTTTAACTCTTGGAGGTTGGAGACATATAAACCACACCATAAACCTTATACACAGAGCCCACCTATGGACAGCCCCTCTGAGGCCTCAGACAGTTCACACGCCTCACCTTTCAACCAGAAATGTGATAATTGAAGCTGTTCTTGGGAATAGTTTTCAGTTTTACTACAAATCTCTCTAATTCCTTTTGGAACTGGGATTACTACTAGAGCTGAATTATGTTGGAAAGAACTGCCACCAGAGAAAAACAAATTTATGTTTAAGAAAAAGAAAATTGAATTTCTAAAACGCAAACGATCGAACCTAAATCCATTAAATAATTAGTAGCTTCAAAGTACATGTAACCAAAAAAAAGTTACTTGATAATTTCAGTAAAAACATGTTTCAGTAAAAACATGTTTTACTTTCAGTTTAAAAACATGTGAGTAAGAAAATAAATTTATATTTTTCTTAACTATATAGTCATTGCAATATGACATAATCATGTAACAATGCATTTCCTAACCACAAAGTGGTAACAAAAATGTCATTAAATGTGGAACTAAAAACAATACCTTAATTTCTATTCATACAAAATAATTGCTGCTAGTTAAATGTGTCATTCTTTAAGTGAGGATTGAATTTTGTACTGCTGTTTCAGCAAGTGTATGCACTCAGTATAGGCCTTGTATCGTTGTTAGCATTTCTAGTGTGTTATTTAAAAACATGTTTAGATTTTTAATTCATGCTTCTTAAATATCAGGTGGAAGTATTCGCGGCTTAATATTTTTCCCTGGTTCTAATTACAATAATAAATGTAGCTATCATGGTAGAGTTAAATTTCTCATAAGTACTGTAGGAATAAGGCACACATGAAATTCACTTTTTTTCCTAGTGAGATGGGTGGGTTTTGTTGGTTTAGAGTCATTAAATATCCTTTTGAGTCCAAAAGCTAGACTGAAAATTGGGGCAAATTACAGTTATACACCATGAGGAAGGTGGTCCCTTCATTTCTATTGATGAGAGGACTTAAATTAAAAGATACTTTGAAGTTGTTTAATTTAAAAGCAAATATTCAACTATAAGTCTATATTCAACTAGCTTTACAAAGAATTTCTTAGGTCCACTGTCTTGAAAATATGTAGCGTCAGAAGTAGAATTACCCATTTATAAGCGTGTGCTTTATTCTAGACAGCAGGAAGTAGTAAGTCCAGGCTTCGAAGCTCTGTCATACCATGCAGAGATGAAAAGTTCGAGATGAGGTGACATCAATGGAAATTCTCTGAATAAAAGACGTCAGGAGCAAAGTCTTTGTCTAGGGCCCCTGATCTCGAGATGAATATTGTGCCTCAATTTCTTATTCAATGACCTGCCGTTCTCAATTGGATCTAATTTCTCAAAAAGAATATAAGAAATGTGAATTGTAAGAGAAAAGTAGTAGCAACCTTTTTTTCTATTGATGGAGGTAAAGCTTGTGATTTTTCCCCCCTTTTTAATACAGATATGTCTGAGGGAAAACAGAGAACAAAACCAGGACATGATTTGTAAGCCCAAACATGACGGTTGCAAAATTGGCCCAAGCTGTAGAAGATTTAAGCAGCTATTGTTAGGAGGTTTTTTGTAGTGGGCGAACAAGTCTGCCATAGATATGACCTTAAATGTGTCTGCTTTCCTTCATTTTGTGACAATCTGGAGAAATTTAATGTGTGTGTGTGTGTGTGTGTGTCTACGTGCACGTGCACGCATGCGTGTGTGTTGTAGGAATAGTTGTAGCAGCATGAAGTGCAGGGAAGGTTAACCCTGTTTTCAGGAAGTTATGTAGTTGAATGAAAATGTGGCAAAATAGGGAAAACCTTTATTGTTCTCAAAATGAAACTTGATTTTCTAGGAAATAAAAATTATATAAGAGAAGCATTGGAAAGACTTCATAATGATTTTATTGACATAGTAAAAAATGATTTTCCAACGGAAGTTTTGTGCCTGTAATAAAACCTCTGTGTCAAAAATCACCCTTATGCCAGGAGAAGAAAGCATGCTGCAAGCCTTTCAGAAATGCCATTTTCAGAATACCTTCTGATGATTATTGGTCTCTTTTTTCTGTAAAGTTCTATGGAGAATATATTTTAATTAGCTTCCACTTGATACCACTTCATGCACACTGCCCAACTCTGACCCAGTGTGTGATCATATAGAATGCATTACAAAAGAACTGGTCATTTGAGTGCTTTAATATAGCTTTGTATTAATGTCAGACATCATTTAGACAAGGCATTAAAAGTGTGATTTTAATGACTGAAGTGTGTTGGGTAGAAGAGGCTTAATCTTTATAGGGAGAACAATTTCAATTAGCTCTAAAATATTAATTTGTTGGTACAACTATATACTCTAATGTATTTGGCTGCAAAACATCTTATGAATAATACATTGCCAGAATCCACTTGTCTTATTATGTAACTAATACTGCCTTTTTAAAAAAACAAGGGTTTCTAATTTTATAACCACCATGATTCAGTTAAAATTAATAAAAAAAGAATCCTTGATCATTTTTAATGTTGAAGCTTTTTTCTATTGTGTTTCCCCGAGGTAATTTGTAAGGCTATAAATAAAGTATGCAATCTCTGGCTAGTAAGATATTGAATAGGTTTTAAACGTGATATGGCTATCTGTCTTAAAAATTTAAGGGCATTTTTATTTATTTGTTTACACGGTGAGTGTAAGATATTCTCCCTGGAGACAATTTGTCTCACTGTGCAAAGTGTAAAAATATGAGAACAAAAATAACTGCATACCTTAATCCTACTATTGTGTTTCTGGGAGCTAAAAATGCTGCTGTTGTGGCTTTTACTCTCCTTGAATATCTCCCTGTAGCCTTATCTTTCCATTGTGCTGGCTGTTTATTGCAACATCTTGGCTTTGGTTTTCATGACTGTGCATGTGGCCCTACCTTAAGATGAGTGAGAGCCACACAGGTAAAAACCCTGTAGCCCTTTTGAAAATGTGCTGTTTTTCCCTGCGGCTAACCAGAAATCTGTGATTGCTCCCACAGACTTGTCAGGGGTTGCCTATACCAGGCGAAATGTAGGTGTCTCTAAATTGCTTGTACATTACACACCAACATGGAGCACTTGTCTGCTGGCTTGGATAGCTTTAATACTCCTGTTCCACAGTGCCAAAGCAGCTGGATGAAAAGCGAGAAAGCTCTGGTGGGCAGTCAAAGCTTTCAAGCATCCTGACAAATGCCCCTAAACAGACTATAATAAAGTAGGAACAATGGCTTTCATGGAGGTAGGCCTAAAAAGCATTCATTATTTTCTATGACTCTCCTAGTTACTTTCATTATCATCAGTGACATTGGTCACATTTAGCCTGATTAATTCTGAAATATGTGAAAACTAGATTCATTTCAATATAACTCTTGCACAATGTAAGACCGGAGAGGGGAAAATGCTGAGTTTGGTAGCAAAGCAGAACCACTCAAATGCAGTTTTTAAACTAGGTAGAGGCTTTTGTAGTAGATTTCATGCAGCAGTTGGCATTGGCAGTATTGCAAAAAGAGATGTATTCTGTTGTGCTCTGTTTGATCAAGTGCTAAACCCGTGTGATCAATAGAGAGACAGATGTCGGGTGCAGATGGCGATGCCGTGATACCTGGGGCAGCGCGGGCCTGCCAGAATGACAGAATGGGAACAGGGAAGAGCAGCAATGCAACAGAATGTGACAAATGAAATTAGGGTTTATACTAGTCGATAATTTACAGCTAATACAAAGTGACAGAATTTTTCAGTACCCAGTATATTTTACTTCCAGTAATGCTATAGCCAATAAAGGCATATTTCATGCAACATAATAAAATGAAAGCTGTGGGGAAATATAGTCCAACCATTTTTTATTATGTTACAACTTTTAAAATTGATCCCTGAGAGAATACTAATAGCATGCAAGTCTTGTTAGAGTGACATCTAAAGGCATTTTATCTCCAAATTTATAGCAGCCCAATCACTTACTCTCATTGCATATTAGACTCGCAAGTTGAAGACAGATAACTCTGTAATGACCAAAATGCATATGCTTTGCTTTAAAAGATATATTTTTAAAGACTCATTCAGTCTGTGTGTAAAATTATAAAAACAATTATTAATTTCAACTTATTAAAAAACATTTTAATTTCCTATATTAATGGGAATGTTTAAGCAGTCACCTGTGTAATTAAAAATGAAAATCTAAGCACATAATAAAAATTTGCTTCCACATCCAGGACAAAACGCATAGTTATTATATTTGGAATACATTTGATGACTCCATAATTCAAAGTAAATTTGTAAACACCTTGAAGTGACTATCTTACCAATCATGGTTAATGAATCTATTGAATTTTTTTAAGACTTAGTGAAATTTTCCATATTCTTGAACATATACTTACACACCCACCAACAACCTGGGAATGGTATCGTGTGGATGAGCAGGGCCATCCCTAAGCAAAACTATGTAGTGGGTTCTTTTTATTCTACTTTCACTTCCTTTGATTCTCCTCCTTGTTCTGGGCTTCTGGTGTTGTGAAATTATGTCATGTGTATAGAAAATAACTTCATAGAACTGTTAATTAGCCTGGGACCTCTCTCAGTGCCCACTTTTGTCATTGTTCAAATAGTCACCAAGTAACTGAATCCTAGAATGTCTCCCAAAGCTTTTAGAACCATATCCACGTGAAACTCCAAAGATGAATGCTTACAATCAGGAATCACCTCATGGAAGGCATATTGGAGAGTAAAGGAATTTCCTTACATTTGTACAGGCAGAGTAATAGGGAGCAGGACCCACAACCTGTGACAATGACAACCTGTGACAATGACAACTGCATATTATATAATATAAATAGGAGACAATTCTTATTTTCAAGAAACTTTCCTGAGTACCTGCTTTGTGAACACCAAAGAAGACCCAAGGTATATGCTTCACTGGAAATAATCACCACTGTCATTCACTGGCTCTGGTGGGAGCATTCACAAATTATGGGATCAGTGAAGGAGGACAAGATCATGACGCTCATTGCAGTTCTGAAAATTTGGAGAATCTTGCCTATCCAAGAGAATGCTTGACAGTTGAAAATCTCTCCCTCTCTTTATTCCACACACAATAGTAGGTATTTTTATACAATAGCTTGGCTAAGTCATACCTATCATCTGTAGTTGTGCCATATCTCAAGTTAATCCAAATTTAAATAGAAAAGCCTTCTATACATGAACCCAAGGCTCTACAATGATTTTTTATAATTATTAGAAGTAATATAGCAATAATGTTCTGGATACTTCAATGGACTGTATGCTTTTGGGCTTTTTATTTCAGTCATTTGATTTTTTTAACAGAAAACTATTGTTTCATTTTTAGGAGACTTCCTGTGAAATTTTAGTAATCTCTTGATCAAAAACCTTAAATAGATCTTTTAATAAGGAGTCCAGCTTCCACGTGCATTCCTGAGTTATTCCAATCCACCAAATATAAGAGTGTTATAGAAAGCTAGGGCATTGTTAACTCTGAAGGCTCATACGGAAATCATGCCTCCAGTAGTTGGCATGTTATCATATGAATGGATTATTCATTTAGGAAGACATCCACAGCAGGACCCAGAGTCATTATAGGAAACTCATGCCTAACAGTAAAGTGCTTCCTGGCCTGTGTTAACAAGCATCTATTTAGATCATGACCCTCCCTTCCAAAGACATTTTTAATATGCCACTTGATAGGGGCTAGTTGGAGTTTAGGTAGGTGGAGTTATAAAGTATTTACTGAATCCTTACCTTTATGTAACTCCATTTCACATATAACAATGAGTAAGCTTAGGCTCATGGAATACCATTTTATTTGCAAGCTCTGAAACCTCACCTGGACTTTTCTAATTGTGGCAGTATCTGTGGCATGACATTATTACTTTATCTTATTTGCCAATTTCAGACTTGGAATCAGTTGAAAGAAACCAATGTACTAGCTTTTTAATTTTAAAGATGAAGAAAATGGGGCCGAGAGAAATTAAATGGATTTTCCACATTTACAGTATTGCATGCCGTATGCTGGAAAAGAATCGTGTTTTCTTGACTTTGCCATTATGGCCAAAGGTAAACAGAATACTAGCAGACTTGGGTTCCTTTATTAGGGCAAGATGCCTTTCCACAATATCCGCTTCACAGACATTCTTCCTGAGCCAGCTCAAATCCCATCTCTTTTTCTAAGGCTCCCAATTATTTCTGGCATAATGATTTTTCTACTCCTGTAAAACTCTTACAGCAAGTGATGTCATGTGATTCAGCTTGATGCATGGACTGTCTCTTGATACTCATGTGTGTGTGTGCATGCACATGTGTGTATTCATTATTCAAATGGATAATAACTTGCTAGGGTTAAGGAACTTGACTTTATTATTATCTTGAACTGTAATCTAGTAGGAATGGTGAAATGATGGATGCATTTATGCGTGAATGAATTCAGCCATGAATTCTTTTCATTCACCATGACCCTCTCTACCTTTATATCTTGCTTATTGGTGCATGCAAAGAGGAGGCCTCCTTAATGTTCCTGACCATTGCCAGGGATGATATCCCTACATTTAACAAATATCTACATGTGCTGGCTATTCTGATATTTAAAGGCTATGCTAGTGAACAAAACAGACAGAAATTACTTTTCCACAGCTCTAAAAGGTAAGACACTAGGTTAATTCAAAGGTCAGCCAACGAGTGGATATTATCCTGAGAGAGTTCAGGGACTTATCCAAAGAGAGAGTGTTGAACAATGGAATTTGGCCTATGGTAATTGCTCAGGGAAGACTTCCTGATGGATATGAATAACTTGCAGTGTGGGGAGAGTATTGGCCAGACAGAGGGAACAGCAAGGGTTAAGGCCCTGGACCAGAAAGAGCTTTACCAATGTGCCTGGAGCACAATGAAAGAGGAAAAATCACATGTAGGGGAAAGTGACTAATGAGTTAGGTAGGGGGTTATATCTTTGAGAACCTTAGCCAGGTAGGTCACACGCAATATACATATTTAAAAGAAATTTAAAAGAATGCAAAGCTGCATGGTGTTTCAGTAGTGCTAAGTCTTCCCTTAACCATCTCTGCACTTAAAACATTTTCAGTTATTATGGACATATCCAAAACCTAACTTTTGTAAGTTTTGTGGTATTTAATTAACAGTGATTTATGTGTAAAATCAAAGCAAACATAAACTTAAATGTACTTCCTGCCTAAAGACTTTGGGTTCAAAAAAATTATGCAGGAAATGATATGAGGGAGATTATAGTGTTTAGACCAAGGCAAGGATGTATGGATTTATTTCATGGCATAGTTTTGACATTTGTCCTTTTTTTTAAAGCAAGCAACTGGGACACCTTTACGGATAGAAATATAAGAAGATATATTTGAAAAAGGAATAAACCCAGTTTTGAAAGGTTGTAGCCTACTTCAGATGACTTTTCAAATAGGTGATAGACTTCAGCTAAAACAAAAACAAGTAATGGGGTATATTATTTATGTCTGAATCACACTACCTTGATGAATGGTTGAAGTAATATTGTTGAGCCCCTTTTCTGTGCTAAACGTTTTATATGCACAGATTGTATATTTATTGTATATTTATATACAATCCTTGGAACAACCATAGGAAGTAGGAGATATTATGTCATCTTACAGAGAAATCAACGGAGTTTCAGAGAGAATAAGCAATTATGCAAAACCACATAGCCTAAAAAGGACCAAATTATAATAGAACACACAACAAAGGTATATCATCTTGACAAACTTAAAAATGTACTAAGCTAAATCATGTTCTGTCAGTCTTTGGGGATATATTTCTATGGGCATCATGAATATTTCCTCTGCAGAGATCCACTGGCATCTCAGTATACAGATCCAATGGAATGTAAGGCCTACTGAGGGGCCAGTGTTGCAGGACAGTAGAGGAGAAATCTACACCCTTCTTTTAAGAGCACTAAGTAAGCACTTTGAGGGAGTGCTCTATGTATTCTCTCACCCTCTGTGCTCCACATTTCCTTGACCTGTGTGTGTTCTATGAATACAGGTTGAGAAACTACGTGAATTAATGATGAAAAGTATGTCTTATTTGCCACCTTATGTTTTGTGCTACCTAATCTGACCGGGTGATGCTAACCCATGAATTACAATGTCAAGAATATATAAAATCAATTAGACTGTTTTCTGAAAGCTTTCTTTGTCTTCTTAAATTATTTCTCTTTTTGTAAGTACATAGACTGTGTATTTAGCCATGAAGGAACTAAGGAGAATTTCATGATGTCCCAAGAATATCAGGATGGGTATTTCTACTTTTGTCCTGCTAATGTCTCTTTAGACACAAGATGATTTGATGCACGGGCTTGTCTAAAGATATTTCTTTGAGTTCCCTTACAGACTTTTGTGTATTGCTTCCCTCCTGAAAAAATACATTTAACTCAGAAAAGTGCAGGACAATGGAAAATAGGCTGCTTTACAGATTTTAACAGTATAACATTTTGTAAAAAGTTATGGGAGTTTGTTAGAAAAACAATAGTTTCAAAAATAAAAATTTTATTATTTGTTTCGCAGCAATAGAGTAGAAACTCAATATATTAGCATAAGGACTGAAGCACATAAATACAATGAAATTGATGGATATACTATAGGAAAAGCATTTAAGAAACTTTTTGACCAATAATTTAAGTTGCGGATTCTTTTTGTACTGCTCCTTCTCATGAAACATACATATTATATATGTTAGTTCATAGCTTTTTGAAAGTCCCTTTGAAAATCAATGATCAGTGCTTATGATGCATTTGACCTACTCAAGAATATATGTAATGATAGTATTAGTTCCAAGATGGTGCAAGGATTTAGACTACAGTATTTGATTTTCTTCACTTTGGTAACATTTTTAATATTCTGAGTGACAGACAGCACACTGAATTTTTTGGTGGGGAATGAACAGAGTCCATAGAGTTAACACAAATCCTCCACTCCAATAAAGACAGCCACCAAGGGTCCTGAGCACAGGAGGGTTCATAGCTCACTCCACTATCTGTCCTCTCAAACCTTCATTTTGGTGTCACCTATATCATGTTAAACTGGCATAACTCCTTGTGAGTGGGCACAATGCCAGTGTAACAGATGGCTCTGAGCTGGGCGTGCCAAGAGACCAGTATGTGCATCAAGTTCAACTATTAGAAATGGAGCTTCTATTCAGGAGTGTCGTTC